>NC_081407.1:692224388-692441888 GCF_030272615.1 Cryptomeria japonica
TACATGGTGAAAGCATTGTTCACCCTCCTATAGTCCTCAATCTTGTGCATATGAAGATGTGGATAACATTCATAAACTATGTACTGTCTTGGCCCGTTCCCAACTTCACCCTTGCAAATTAGCCCTTTGTATACAACGAATCTAGCAAGCAAGTATACAAGATAGGAAGTCATGTTGAACCTCTTGGTCTTATCCACATTTCTCAACTGGAAGTCGAGATTATCACTAATAATCTTGGCCCAATTAATCACTATTCTTTTTGATGTCTTGAATAAAATAGTACATACAACCTTCAAACAATGCTTCCTGAGGTGTTCCCATCACTCGATTGAACAAGAATATCAGATCACTGTATTCATCTTTAAAGTCCATACATAGGAGCCTCTTGGGCATCTTAGAATGATGACGCCAAGGCTCAACAATCCACTCTTTGTTCACAACTGTCATGCACACTTCCGCCTTCTTTGAAAACTTAGCTTCATATGCACATGTAGTCTTCTCTTGCATGCCCGCACTCTTGGGGATTCCAAACACTTCCACGATTGCATCTTTAGCAAGATAGGCGAGCACGGTCCCTTTGGTGACCTGATCATCCAGGTAATAGGATCATAGTTCTTGGCACATTCCACAACAAATTCACTACATTGTACGGATGGTGGAAAGCTAGCAGCTTGGTATATGCCACTCTTCATGATATTAGCGGAAAGAGTAGAAGGGAGTTGATTCTTCAATCCGAACATCCTTTGCGGCATCTGCTCCATGTCCAAAAATTCCATGTTTGTGTCCGCAATTTTCTTCCATTGGGATGCTAACTGAGAGTCCAGATAGAAACATTCTTGCACAATTCTCAATTGTTCCTTCCTCGCAGCGATCCCATCCTTTGACATGGTACTTGTATGAAGCTCGAAGTCAAATATCATGGAAAAAATAATTTTCAGAATTGTCTAAGTTCTGATTTTTTATGATTTTGACAATTTTTGGGTCTAAAATCAGAAAATTTTACAATATTCATCACAAATTCTGAAAATATTAAATAACATAAGATTTGATCAAAATAGGGTCTAAAACCCTCATAAAACTCTTCATTTGCATACCTGTATAAGGTCTGATCATGAAAAACTAAATCTGAGGACAAGCTGGTATACTCAAAAAATGATAAAAATGAGGTCTGAAAGTATACCACAAGTCTGAAAACACTTGGAATAAGGTGTGTAAAGGTCTGATTTTCTGAGAACAATGTCTGAATACACATCCCAAGGTCTGAAAATGGCCTCCAAAAGTCTGAAGACACCCTGCAAATAATAAAAATCAGTGACTAGAAGTAGTCACAGCCATGCCATATGTTTGCATTTGAATTGTTTTACCTTCCAAATCTAAGAAATGGTCACATCTGGGCACTATCATGTGGCTGGAAGTAAGGTTTCAGTCTGAAGACAACACAGAAAATGGAGTTTCAGACTTACACCAGCAATGGTGTCCACACAAAATACCCCCAAGCTCTCCAAAATTGAAGTCCAAATGAAATCGCCGAAGTGAAGTGATGGCTGGAAATGACTTTCAGATATGGAAATGCATATTTCAGTCAATGACCAGCAACAATGGCATCTAAATTCATCAACAATAGCGCCCAGCTATGGTGCCAAGCTCATATTTTCCACATAAACCAGCAATGGTGATACAAAACCTTCCAAAAAATCTCCCTAGTGCAAAGTTCCAGCGACACACCAAAATCGTGGTCACCCAATAATGGCGCCAAACATGGAGCTTGCCCAAATTGCCAAGAAATATGGCTTAATCAACCACCTAAATCGCTGCAACTCTTCCTCTAATAGTGGCGCCTAGGTCTGATTGGGCAAAATCGCCCCTCCAATCTCCAACTTTCTTCAACAAATGGTATCAAAATGACACTTGGGCAAAAATCGCCCAGCTGGGACCTCCAATCAGCCACTCACCTGTCACATCATCACCCTTATAATATTAATTTAATGCTGGCTCGTTATACTTAAACTAGTTTTCGCCTTGACATTTCACCACACAAGCAATGTGGAATAAAACTTGCCTTTATAACTGCTTGGGGGAAAATCGATTCCTATTTGAACAAAAATTTTTGCCTCATTTCATTCACTTTGCTCAAAAATTCCACTTTGGGGAAATTTGACCCCCATCGGGACAATTGAAATTCGTCATTTTACTTGCATTGTCTGGAAAAAACCATCTTGGGGAAAAATGTGGGCCATCTGGACACTAAAATCATGTTAACTTCGTCATTTTTGTCCACACATCTCACTTTGGGGAAATTCGATTCCCATCTAAACACATTATCCTCATCAATTTCATTAAATTTGTCTATAAATTGACTTTGGGAAAAACGACCCCCATCTAGACAAGGAATTTTGTCCACATAAAACTTCATCACACTTCACTTTTGGTCCTGTTGTGACGTATTCACACATCGCCCCATTGCAAATGGGGACCCCTACTTTTTTTGCTTTCTGGGGTTTGTTTCTAGGTCTTTTAGGGTTTTGTCTATTAGCCTTTACATGCTGAGTGTTGCCAGAAGGAACACTAAGAGAGCAGGCTCTGTTTTAGCTAAAGGTGAGTCAGTGGATGCTCCGGGTTAGGGTCATCTTTGAAAGTCTTCCTTAGGACAAGGTTTTGCTCTTGTTGCTAATTGTGTCTTGTTTGAGTTTCAAGAGGTCAATGAATCTTGGTGAGTGAATATCATCTTTGAAGATCTGAGTTAGGTCAAATTGGTGAGTGATGAAGTCTGGAATGTCATCCTAATCTTCAAATGTCCTGAAATTTGGCTGTCTGGAATGTCATCCTGATCCTGAAATTTGACTAAGTCTGGAAAATTGAAGAATCCTCCAAAAACTAGATTTTGCATTATAACTCCTAGAGGTCCGAAACCACTCTCAAACATCCTGACAGTATATATGGAATATAACTTAAAGTATAAGAATTCTTATACTTAAATGTTATATTCCATATATGAATCCTGACGGAGAGACCAAAATGTCCAATTTCGCTCCTGACCCTTCTAAAGGGTCCAAAGTGAATTCCAATTTCGCTCCTGACCCTTCCAAAGGGTCCAAAGTGAATTCCAATTTCACTCCTGACCCTTCCAAAGGGTCCAGAGCGAATTCCTCTATAAGACATTCTACTTTAACCCAAACTTAGAACTAACTCATTCCCAGGCATTATTGAGGGAAAAACACTTGTTTGGATGAAGAAATGTGAGAAATGAAGTCAAGACTTGAGCCTAAATATGAATTTCACTCCCGACCCTTCCAAAGGGTCCAGAGCGAAATTCTCCCTAGACACTATTTTCTCCCTTGTTTGGGCTAACATCCTTGTTCCTTGGACATGGTGGGGGTAGATTGATATGTTCTTGCCTCAGGAAGTGATTGAAAGCATTGAGGAATGAAGATTTTGACCTAAGACATGGATTTCGCTCCTGACCCTTCCAAAGGGTCCAGAGCGAAATTCATATTTCCTCTATTTTGTTCTTTAACTTGACCAAGTTTGGAACTTCTAAGGCATGGTTTGGAAGACTTGGATGCATATTTGCCTTAGAGAGGAGGTTTGAGGCGATGAAATGATGGAAATCAACCTGAAAGGAGAATTTTGCTCCTGACCCTTCCAAAGGGTCCAAAGCGAAATCCTCCATTTGACCTTCTTTTTTGCCTTAGGCCCTAGGTTAGCCTTGTCTGGAGCTAGTTTGATGGTGGATTGCCTTGATTATGATGAAAGGACCTTGAAATTGATCAAATTTGAGAGAGAATTGGATAAATGAAGTGGAAAATCAACCAGGAATGAGGATTTCGCTCATGACCCTTCCAAAGGGTCCAGAGCGAAAATCCCCATAACTCTCATTTCCTTCCTAGTTTTGGCCAAGTGTTGGTTTCTAAGGCATGTTGGAAGGTGGATTGATGTGTTCTTGCCTTGAGAGGTGGTTGAAAGCATTGGAAGATGAAGATTTTGCCTATAGGATGAAATTCACTCCTGACCCTTCCAAAGGGTCCAGAGCGAAATTCATTATAAACCTCATTTGCTCCCTTGCTTAGGCTACAAACCTTGTTCCTTGGGTGTAGAGTGATGTATTTTTGCCTTCCAGAGAAGATTGGAGTTGAAGAGATGAAGAGTCAAGCCTAGATTAAGAATTTTGCTCCTGACCCTTCCAAAGGGTCCAGAGCGAAATTCCACAAAACCAATCTTTTCTCCCAGTTTTATGCTAAGTCAAGTGTGGGTCAGGGTGAGATAGGATTGGATATATCCTTAGGAATGACTTTGAGTTGCTAGTGATCAATAAATTTGAAGGAATTGAGCAAAAACTAGGATTTCGCTCTGGACCCTTCCGAAGGGTCCAGAGCGAAATTCCTAAGATCACCTATTTCCCTTGCAAATCAAGTCAAACTTTTGGTTTTTATGGCCTAGGAAGGAATGGAGTAGCGTTTATTTGACCTTTGAGGTAAATTGAAGTGGTGGAATGAAGGAATGAGCCCAAGAACAAGGATTTCGCTCCTGACCCTTCCAAAGGGTCCAGAGCGAAAATCCTAAAACCTATTCTATCCTCCAAAATTTGTGTCAAGTCAAGCCTAGACCAAGGTGAGAGAAGTTGGGAGATGCCCCTGGGATTGTCCTGGAATGGCTTTTGGCCATCAAAAAATGAAGATTTTAGGCTAGGACAAGGATTTTGCTCCTGACCCTTCCAAAGGGTCCAGGGCGAAATCCTAAATAGGTCCTGTCCCTGGCCATGATTCTTAGCGAAATTCTCCTTTCTAGCCATTTTGAGGGTCAAGCAAGTTTTGCCATGTTGAGAGAGGGATTCAAAAATGGAAGTCCAGGTATGAAAAGTGAAAAGAGTAGACTTAGGTGAAGGAAAACAAGCAAGTCAAGAATTTCGCTCCTGACCCTTCCAAAGGGTCTAGAGCGAAATTCTCAATTTCACCTAATTTGCTCATGATGAAGGTTAAGAGATGGATTCCCAGGCCTTGGTGGAGAGAAGACTAGTGTATGCTTGCCTTGGGAGACATTTTGGAGTGGAGAAGTGATAGAACTTGAGCCTAAACAAGAATTTTGGTCCTGATCCTTCCAGAGGGTCCAGAGCGAAATCCTTAAAGACTCCATCTTGCTCCAATTTTACCTCAAACTTGGTATTGGTTGAGATTAAAGGGATCCTTAGGCATGCATCTAAGCAAGCATGGTCACAAAGTGAAAACAATTTAGGCCAGGAATGCAAAATTTTCTCCTGACCCTTTCAAAAGGGTCCAAAGCGAAATTTTTTATAAGGCCTGTCCCTAGGGAGAATCTTGAGCGAACTTCATTTTGATGTCTTCTTGTTGATGTTTTAAGGTAGGAAATGCTATGTTAGAATGAATTCATTATGTGTCCTTAATCACCTTTTGGTTGGTTTTGCAGATGGAAGAAGAATAGGCCAGGGCAAGGACGACCTCTTCCAGTCCATCATCATCAAGGACGTACCACATGCAAAAAGGGAGGACTCAAGGTGCTTTGAAGCGTTGGAAGACTAGGGGTGTTCAAGGAGTTCAAGTTAGCCTCAAGACCTCATTCTACCACAAGATGACAAAGAAAGGCTTTGCCAGCACTTCAGGGCGAGATACGCTATTGGAGAAGGCAGACTTGACAATAAGGAAGCCTGGTCAAGCAAAGGAAGTACATCATACATCATTCATCATATCAAAGACAGAGGAGGATCAACCAAGTCACAAGCATTAGGCAAGGTGGCATCCCAGTCATCATTCCTCCAGTCGGATTGGTCCACCTCAGCAGGACCAAATTCAATGTATCTAATCTATCGGAGGCGGCACAAACTTCGATGTACCTACCCATGCTTCCTATTGGTCCTCACTCTTGGAATGTAATTTTATCATTGGCTAGAGGAAGTTTGTTGTAACAAACCCTAATTAGGGTTTCTATCTTGTAATCCTAGCCATTGATTCTAAGACAATCAGAGCCATCTGTTTGTAAAGGGTTCTCTATATAAAGCCTTGGCTCCTCATTTGTAAAGGTTAATAGTTAATAGTTAGCTAATAGTGAATAGTCAGAGAGTAGGAAATATTTAGAGTAGAGTAGAAAGAGAAGGCAAAGATTGTTGGCAAGATATTGTTGCAAAAGACTTGTAAACTTCATTGAAGAAATGGTGAATTCTATGGGTTGATTCAACAATTTGCATGGTCTCTATACTTCTCCAATTTGATTTCATGTTATTAGGTGAATGGAAGAAATTTGTATGATCAACGGTGAAATTCGTATATCCATACTACTAGCGGTTTGTTGATTGCAAACTTGCCTTGCGTAGTCAACTGGAATCATTCAGCTTAAGCTTAACTTCAATTATCGCTTCTTCATTGATATGCATCAACCTGACCATGTCCATGCTTGTAGCGGTAATCTAAACATCATAAAGCTTTCCTCAGAAGATCGCACTAACCTTGTGGAGATGATCCTAGCATGTCAAAGCAAGACTTAGTTAAAGTTTCATCAAAGGTCATCCATTGCTCCTACATTCTTACTGTTAAAATTAGATCCTTCTCCAACCCTTATCCTTTTCCCTTTTTTAAAAATCAAGGATCAGTAAAGACCCACGTTCCAGTAATATCCAAAGCAAATTAGACGCTCAGGTCATCGAGTGTAAGTCCCCTTGTGATTCCAGCAAAATCACATCATACCGCGAGAAGCTTATCCACACGTAGAGAACCTACATATCAGAACCTTGGAGTTACTCCGACTGATCCTTCGGCGAGATCTTCAGCAGTCGGGAAACTTTGTTCAAGAGAGGATAAGGTACCTTTAGGTATTTTATTCTGTGTTTGGTCGTGTACAAAAGACACATCAACAGGTCCTAAGGGAAAATCCACACTTCATGAGGACAATTTCCAACACTTAGTCAAATTTTCAAGCCTACCAGTGGAAAAACGTAGTCCATCAGGACTCAACTCAGGACACCTGGGGAAAAACGTCCTCCATTAGGACAAATAGTGGGGAAAATCAAGCTCCATCAGGACAAAGTCCAAAAACTCAACGGCAAAACGTCCTCCATTAGGACAAACTAATTTATAGCCTCAATTTCATGTTTTCCATCAGGACTTTGATGATTTTCACACCAAAAGATGTCCAAACATATTAATTTTCATCATTATGCATTGGGACATTCATCATTTTAACTGGATTTTGAGTGGGAAAATAGCAATCTATCGCAACAATGTGCAATTTTGACTTAATTTACCTACTAAGAGCAAGAAAATGAACCCTAAAGGAACTCTTTGACGCTCAAGCACAAAATATCACCGACTCACAACACTTAGGCATATTTACACTCAAATTTAAAACTTGTTGCAACCTCAAGACAAAATTTAGAATCACATAGACAATTTGACATTTTTACATGCTTGATCCTATTCAAAATTCAAAACCCTAATTGCACCTTGGGCATCATTACTTCAAAATTGAGACTCGGGCATTGAAAGCTCAAAATTTGCCACCTAACTGCTGAAAACCCTAAACTAACACAATGCGGAGAGCAAGAAAGAGGGGGTCCCCATTTGCAATGGGGCGATGTGTGAAAAGGTCACAACAATACCCAACCTTCCAGAGTTATAGAAATTGGTATGGAAAGAGGTACATTCGGCACCATACTCACGACATCCCAGTGTGACAAAGATGTTAGCAAATTTTAAACCCTTATATTTCTGGAAGGGAATGAAGGAGGCAACAAGGTTTGTGGCAGGTTGCTTCAAGTGTCAAAAAGTGAAAATAGAACATCAGCACCCAGCAGGACTACTAGAACCCCATGCCATACTAGATTGGAAGTGGCGAATTATCAGTATGGATTTCGTGCAAGGTCTACCCATGACAAGAAACAGACATAATGCCATTTAGTGGTAGTTGACAAGCTTACCAAGGTAGCACATTTCATACTAGGGAATCTAACTGATGCAGCACATATAACTGCTTAGAAAATTGTTCAGGAAATCTTTCGACAACATGGAATACCAGAGACAATTATCTTTGATGGGGATGCCAGAATGACCTCCAAATTTTGGCAAACAGTGTTTGCAGCTTTGGGAACACAGTCAAACATCAGTGCAGCGTACCATCCAAAAATGAACGGTCAAACAAAGAGAGTGAATCAAGTTTTGGAAGACCTCTGAAGGATGTATTGCATGGATCAGCAATATAAATGGGAAGAATACCTTCTTCTAGTAAAATTTGTTTACAACAACTCGTATCAATCCGCCATTAAAATGGCACCCTTTGAAGCATCATATGGAAGGAAATGCAAAACCCCCATTAGTTAGGATAGGCTAGAGGACTGAATAACCCTCGGTCCAAAAATGCTTAAGGAAATGGAAGATAAGGTGAAGTTGATCAAGCAAAGGTTAGTAGAGGCTAACGACCAGCAGAAGAGTTACGCTGACACGAAACGGACTCCTAGACAATTTACAATAGGGGAGAAGGTCCTCCTCAGAGTTAAACCACAGAAAAGTTCCATCAAATTTGGAAAGGCTTCCAAATTAGCCCTGAGATACGTGGGACCATTTGAAATCCTGGAGGTCATTAATCCAGTAGACTTTCTCTACCACCAGCTCTCGCCCGACTGCATAATGTTTTTCATGTTTTATATCTTAAGAAGTATGTGGCAGATTTTGAACATGATTGACTGGAATTCCTTGCAAGTGCAGGATCCAGGGGTGGTCGTGATCAAACCACTCAGAATACTCAAGGTGCATCAGCTGTGCCTACGTAACCACAAGGTTATGCAATGAAAGGTCCAGTGGGACTCGTATGCAGAACAAAACACCACTTGGGAGGATTATGAAGAGATCCTTCAAAAGTTTCCTCATCTTTTTAAAAACCATTGAACTATCACTATTAAGAAAAAATGAACTTGCTTATATGTTCAGAATTTTGATTTAAGTTTAATAATCATCGAGGACGATGATTCACGAGGGGGTAATATGGTACATTCCTCTTTCTTAATTTTTCGAAAATGCTCAAAATGCTTTGTTCTGGTACTCAATGACATTGTTTATTCTTCTATGAATGAAGTTGTTATCTAAAAGAAAATGATTTATTAAGTTATTTAATTACCAGCATATTATGAATTTGACAAAACAGTTAAGATATGACTAACTGAATTTTCTTGTCACCAATGTTTGTAGGAACCTCAACACCCTCAGGAGGGAGTGAGAGTATCATAAGGAGAGGGTCTGTAATGTCCCTGTCTAATTTGCACAATGCAGCTAGGTTTACCTGGTTAAATCATAGAGAAATAATCTCAGAAAACAGTAAATTGTTTAATTCACAATTGTAAAATTATAACAAATTAACAACAAAGGCAGCAAATACATATTTACTTATTACACAGCAGAACAGATGTGAACAATGACAGTGATCCCTTTAGTTAAATACACACACAGATATAATTGCCTGGAATCAAGAGATAGGAAATATCAGAAAACCTGAAGAAGTCCTATTTAACAGTTAGAAAATTGATCAAGGTACAGGGGGGTCATTAACATTTACAGTGGAACAACAGTGATTGTTTAGACTTAGCCATGTTTTTAATGATGTGATCAGTTTTCCACTTGCCCAGAGAAAGACAGCAGATGGTATAGGTGGTTCATCATGCCAAACCCAAGCCCAGGAGCAGTCACTTGCCGCCCTGGCTTACTGGTCCATTCTTACTCAGTAGGTGGAGTACTTGGGTGGGCAATCGACCCCCCTCCAGATCCGCTGGCAACCTGGAACAGTAGAAAACTAGTTTGACAGTTATGGTTCTAATTCTGTTTTATTGCTGAGAACTATTAGTCTGTGCACTTATTAGTTCTTCCCAATTGATGTGTTTTTGGAAGGAAATGACTCAGAAAACCTGGGATGAATAAGCAGACTGTATCTTAAATTTAGTTCATTTACTGTTACTGATTCATGATACAGATCCTATTTATCAGATTGTAAACATATGAATTTATGCAATTTAATTAATTCTAGTTGAATTCATACTTCTTATCGTATTAGATTATAGGTAGCGTATATTTTATTAGACATACGACGATCAGAAACATTAAATAAAATCCATTACCTAGTTGCCAGAGATATTCTTACTGAGACAAGAAACGTTCTGTGTTTTAGGTAATCATCATATTAATAACATTAATCCTTTGGCAGAACGATATTGTTTTTGATGTATACTGTATATTAATCATTTAAGTAATCGCTGTTCTGAGTATCATCATTCCCTCTATTTATGGCTGACGATGTATCTTAATTGCTGACTTGAATCGATTACTGGCCAAACCGCTGCTATTATCCTCACTAATTAATTATCAGGCAATTTGATATCGACATGGCTACCTCTTGAAGAAACTTGATCGTACCTTTTTGCTAGGCAACTAATGCGTCATCAATCATTGTTAATTTAGATCGCTGCTTAGTTTTCATTAATCACTGTGTAACCTTCAATAGCTGCTTAGGATATGCTTGTTTCAATATTCTTCATTTGATTTTGGTTATATATATATATATATTTTAATTTATTATTAAATTATGTTTCAAAGTGGGGACATCACAGGGTCATATATATTAGAAAAGAACATTGGCAATGAGCCCTGGGTCCAATTAAAAAGACGTATACCTTGAGCATCATGGCCTTGGTTGAGTAAGGTCTCTTCCCTTTTATTGTTGATGTTGACCTAGAGTCATCTCGTCACCCTAGTACCATTGGGTAGTCAAATATCCTTGGTCTGAATCTATTTCTTGATGTTGAGCTTTCTTGTTTAATTGTCCCTCTTTTTATGTCCGTAGTATATACATACATACATATATGCACACACACACACAGATATATATATATATATCTTTGTTGCCTCTGTAAGCATTATTATTGCTTGATGTGTTTGAGGAACACATTCATACCCACACACATAGAAGAAGAACGTACGTGTATGGATATAAATATATCCATATATGTTATTTGCTATGTGATAGCATACAAAGTGTTGCATTATTGATGGCTCTTAATTTTGGTGACCTCTCTGAAATATCAAGCACTCTTTCTCTAGAAGATGATAATAAGCACACATATGAAGTACCTAAAGAGAGGAGGACTGCTCCAAAGAAACATTTGATAGATCGTGCTGTGTTCCTAGGCACAACATATTGTTATACTTGCGTTTTTTGTCCCTAGTGTTTGTGCTATTATTTAAGTCATGTTCTGTCTATCTAGGATTAATAACAATTTAAGTCATAGCTTAATAAGAGTTAAGTAATAGATTCAATAGGATTTCCTCTGCCATTTAGTACATACTAAGTGATCATACAGTTCTATTTTGATAATGCAATAAAGAGAGCTGCCGTTGTGTGAGTACTCCAGATTTTTTGATGCAGTCCACCTTAGGTGAGCAAGTGCTTCCCATCAATTGCATATTTGTTTGTTGTTCAGTGTTTTTCTACATTTGTTTCTATGGTTAATTTGCAATCACACGAGGAGGCAGGTATAGCCAGTCACTTTATATACTATATAGCATAAATAAACCAAATAAAAATATTCTCTTGCCTATTTAAGCATCTGACTCCATAATTTTTGTTGTGAAACAAAGTGTTTGTGTGACCAAATGAGACCTAATATTTTAAAATGGCCCCCATTTAAAAAATAAGTGGAAATTGCTGCATTCCAAGTACCAGTACACCAAACCATACATGCATTGCTCTAAGACTGTTCTACTTAGTCTTTATGGGACATACAGCAGAGTCTCTCCAAAATGTTTGACACAAGATAGAGTAGAGATGCTTGTGTGTTGTTAGGAGGAAGAAACTATATGGTCCTTGGTACCTCCAAGTTCCAAATCACTTAAACATGTTGAGACACCACAATATTAAAATACACAATCCTTCTTGTTGGAGTTCATAGGTTGATTTGGGGAGACACTAAAATGATTAGACAGCAGGATAGATATGTTTGAAAACTTATTTGGCTTCTCGATATCTCTTTTCTTTGCCAGCATAGATGCAAGGTAACAGCAAGTTTATTGTTCATGGTCACAAGTTCAATAGCTGTTGGTACAGAAAGGATATGAGATATGACAAATCTCAAAGCATTTAAGAAGATCAATAACCTGAAAAGGTAAATAACAAGAAGAAAATCAAATATTTACCGTTTTTCCGTACAGTGTTTCCCCAGTAGGGTCACCCAGTTTTCTCTCTTTAAATGAAATGTCCATGGCTTTCTGCAAGAAAGGTGACGGGTGTTTTAAAAATAGATAGTTACAGATTATTAAAATAATATACCTTAGCATAAATACAAAATAACAAACTACTTGACCTTTCACAAGTATGTACATTATCTTTATACTTTTATACAATTAAAAATTTCTAAACAATAATACTATACAATTAAAAAGTTCTAAACATAACACTATCTTATATTTTGTCATGCACCCGTCAGATTTGAGTTAACAATCTCATATGCAAATTACTATCTTGTAAACTTAGATGATAAGACACAATAATTACAGTCAACTATGATCAGAACAGTGACTTAGTTTGAACAAATATAGAAGGTGGCATACAAGTTAATATTATGATCGATTCATGAAAGAAGTGTAAAATATACAGCATTGTGTTAAAAGTAGTTCTTTGTTAAGAACACTAATTAGAGAAGCATCGAATTAGTAAGTGAAAGGACGTGGTCTATACGCTGACCAATGTGCATTTCCAAAAGGTGCAATTAGGAAGATTATATAATTTGACTTTAGATACTCTCCAAATGGTGCAATTCCTAAAGGAAAATAAGAATATTGTCTTCCTTAAAAAAGGTGCAATTTGTATTAGAAATTATATTAAGATACATTCTACAAAAAGAAGGATATGTCTCTTCAATCTGAAAGGGCGTGTATCTTAGAAGTAAGGATATAAATAAAGATTAGAAATGGAGTTTGAGGTCATGGAAGAAGATAATAAAAAGAAAAGAGGCTGAGATCAGTGGATGTTAGCAAACTGTTGCATCTTGCTGTCAACAGTATGTTGAGCAATATTGTCATAATATTAATATCTCTTTCTGAGAATGTTCTGCTGTAATTTATAAAAATATATGAAATATAAGTTAAAGAATATATATGCCTTGATTAGAAGAGAATAACAATATTAGATTGCAAATCAGACAGAACTCTTAAATAAACATTAAAGAGAATACGTATATACTATTCATTCTTGCTACTACTATCAGTATTTAAGAAGATGGGTTTGAGTTGTTTTCAAGAGGGGCAGTCTAAATCCAGCCAATAGGATGATTCCCAAGATAGGGTAAGGATCAGCGTCCCGTAAACTTTAAGGGCATAGTCCCAAGATAGGGTAAGGGCTTGGATCCGTAAACTTTGAGGGCGCTGATGAGTTGAGACATTAGCATATTTTTGTCCCCAGAACTCGTTTTTCTCATATTTTGATTTACATGATAGTAATGATGTATCAAAAGTTGACTATATGTATTTCAGATGTTAGCCTGAACCTATTAAAACATGTTTTGCCTTTGCTAGTTTATTCCTGCAGCCATGTTATTCATTCATGTTGCCATACGGATTGTCTTAGGCAATATCATGCGTGAAATTAATAGATGTTTTGATTAATTAAAATAGATGTGTATGTTCTTGTATGTTATTTCTTTTGAATTGCAAGAATAAAATGATGTTGTTGAGAAGGCTCTCCTGTCACGCCAATTAGAGAAAGAGATATTCAAGGAGGTGACTGAAAGATCGAATCAGTGGAAATGTTGATGAGTGTAAGGAACAGCAGAGGAAAAGTACACGCGCAATACTTACTGATGTCTTACTCAAGTGGGCATTAGTGTTGTAAATACCGCCACTATATGTTATGACTGTGGTTCGGTTTAGATCCACATTATCAGTGACTTAACTCCGGCTGTTTCCTTTCTTGAATAATTATCCGCCTCTTCTCATCGGCATGATCTGTGTTGTAGGAAGTAGTTGTTTCTTTTAAATAAAGGTCTTTATCTCTTTTCGTAGGTTAGAAAGAAAAAAGAAGAAACAGAGCAGAGGATTTCTAGAAATAAAGTTACAAGTGTTTTGAGTTTCTTTTGATTCTGAATCATGTAATGACTTTTGATGAACCATGAATAAAGATATGTTATTCTGAGCACTTAGAATTGTTTTGGAAGCCTGGAGGCGGGGGAAACTGTCATGTCCCCTAATAAGTGATTATGAATGAATAGAATATTAATTATCTTATATATAGTTCCCATTCACCTATATAAATAATTAATATTTATAAAACATATGTTTGTTATGTATTTTTGGTTTAGCCATAATTAGTCTTAACTATTACGGGAATTCAACCAACTCTTGTCAATAAAGGATGGGCTCACATTAGGAAAAGCAGGGGGATTATAAAACAAAGCAAGGATTGAAGAAAGATTGATAATCTGTAAGTTATCAAGCCAACGATTGTTTCCTTTCGCCAGCCAACTGGCATATTGGAACCGAGGAACAAGACAAGTCACCAGCGTGAAGAAATTGGGAAGCAAGATGAAGCCTCCTGCGTGAAGTATCGTGCAGAGGCGTTTGGACGTATAGACCGAAGGAAGACTTTCAGGATTATAGGAAGTACTATCCTCGTATTCCCACGAAGACTGAGGTGAATATCCGAGGAACACAAATAAAGGAATGCCCGCAGGAGCATCACAGCCGACATATAGCAGAGCGAGAAGACCCGATATCGGGTTACACTTCTCTCATTTCCGTAACCATTAAGACCGCAATTGATGAATGTATCGTGCAGAAATATAATCTCGGGTTACACTCACAGTCACTTCCGTAACCACTAAGATCGCAGTTGCTGAATATACCGTGAAGAAACATATTCCTGACAAGTGGCGGGAGGTATAACGTGCAGGGGAATGCTTCAGGATCATCGCATAAGTGCAACAAAACACCCAGATTTTCCACATGGATTGCACAGCCAACAACGAAATCTCACAGGTGTGCATTATGATATCTTTTGATTGCTATTTAGAAATTGTCTTGATGGAATACTGCCCAAAAATCGATTGTATTCACAAACATGAAATATAATTAGAGTTTGCGCAGGGTCATTCACAGACCCTCAATGATCAGATGGTTAATTAAAATATTATACAAACTGGAGATGAATAATTATTTGCAATCATATTTAGTCAAGTATTTTACAGAATAATTAATTGCAGACAGACTTAGACAGGGATTTTACAGAATATAATCATTTGCAGTCATACTTAGTCAAGTATTTTACAGCCCACTTGGTGGTGAGTGTTCCTGTGCCTTTGTTAAAATTAGTTTTCTTCTTTAGCTGCAGTAGACATTCTTGCATTGACTGTTCTTGCAGCCATTGGAAACAGATCGATTGACTGTTCCTGCAGCCAAACCAAAACAGAGTAATTCTTGTTTGGCAGCATTGAACTTAGCCAGTATTTCTTGAATGAATTTATGTTAATGCAGAAGTTTTCCTGTAGCCTTTCAATAGTTTCAATTCTTGCTTACCTTTCCCGCATAGATGTTAGTTGTTGCAGTAATGCAGGGTAGCTATCGCAAAAACTTAGTGCATATACAGTGCAGACCCATTTCAAGTATTACATCCCTGGGTTGACAATCAAATGAACACCAGCTATGGAAATAGTAACTTCACAAAGTGAATGTCCAAACTTCGGGTTGAGACTTCAACTAGAGTTATTATTCTTATTGTTGGGTTGAACAGGAGCCTATTGAGTTTGGTATCTAAGCAATTGGTAGTATAGTCATCTCCTTCCTCAAAACTGGAGCAGTAACAAGGATTGAACTTTGCATTAAGGATTATGGATGATAAAATTAATTATCTAATATAATAGAATTAATTGTCTAGTATGGGGGATTGACAATTTCTTCATTAATAATTGATAAATTATTTAAAACTATGGAATATCACAGATTTGATTTATGTTAAGAAAAGAGATAAGAATAGAGTTGTCTCCTAATCAATTTAGTTTAAGTCATAAGTATATTGAACTAAATTAAATACTGTTGTAACAGGCCTAAACTTAGTAGGGGATATTGCATATTTCAACTTATACCATTCTCTTAAGTGAATGGTGAAGCAGATGGATTAGTTAACGTACAATATAATCTCTTTTGTATTGCTGATAGATGACAGAGGCCAATCAACAACCCGCTGTCCAAATAAGGGTCCATCACAAAGCACCCTCAATCCAAAAAATCATATCAGGGCTAACATCAAAAAAACATAATTACAGAAGGTACCATTAAACTTAATACAATGGTCTCATTACAGGAATTTTGGTCCAAATAGATTTATTACTCACCTGATCCATAACAAGGAGTTTCACCAAAGAAAAAACGGTTTCATGGTCACTAAAAATGTCATTGAACTTCTGTTCAATCCTAACAGCAACTAGATCATTTCTCATCCAATCTTCAATTTGTATTAAAGCCATCTTTCTCTTGAATTTGAGGCATCATCAAGATCCTTTCCTTGATAACTAGTGTAATGCCTACCTATTCCTAGGACGAGATGTTATTTCAATGCCGTATTATGTATGTGTTGAGATGCTAGATCATATTTTGATGCTATGGTTCGATGTATTGCGTTATGGATATATTTCTTGAGATGCGTGTGTGATGCAGGCTTGCAGCCCAAGTTGTTATTATTATGTTGCAGTTCATGAAGATATATGCATTGATATTTATACAGTAATTAAATGCCATTATGATTTGTATCATTTAAATGAAATTAAATTGTGGATATGATGTTGGAACCTAATGGGTGATAATGCTTTGCTTCAGCTATTGATACATATATAGAGCAGGTATGATTGACGTGTGCATCAAGTGGCTACAAGTATAGGGTATTTCTCAACCTAGCTCCACAAGTTTGAGTGATACCCCAATGATGGTTATATTGGAGGTGTCACATTGACCGTTAATTATTTCACCTTACCTGTCGTACTCAATTCGAGTGCAAGTCCCTAATTATTTTATCCATGTTGACCCGAATACTACCATTGGAATGATTCCAGAAACCTTTCCCTATGTGAATGCCCAGTAAATGTGTGATTTAATATGTTGTGTTTCCGTAAATCAAAGGAATTAATTGGGTTTGGGTGAAATGTGGGTAAATGAAATTAACTTATTTTATTTCCAAAAAGGCCTTGGGTCAGAAATGCTTGTTTATAGTTAATTTATCATATGTACTAAATAAATGCATATATATGTTTTCATCATATTTAAATCGAAATTGGATTAAGATAAACATTTAAATGAAAGTTGAAATTCTCTTTGATCGTAAAACTATTTGGGTTACAAGATTGTTTTATCCCTAATGTGCTATTTTCCGTAAAAGTGGAAAAAATATAGTCAAGATCAATTGATTCTGAAAATTTACTAGGTAGGGAATGTGTATTTGTATTTGATTTAATCGTTTTGATATGTAATTGCTAATAATGAGGGTGAATGGTTTTGTTTTGTAAATAAGAAATTATAAAATTTAAAATAAAGAAATTTAATGAAATATGAAGGGTTTGAGAGCAACACCCCTAGTGCGCTCCCTGTTGCAATATAGGGCATGGTGGAGGGACAAAGCCCTCACCACTAAGCACAAATAAGGCCTCCAAAACCTCACAAACCTTCACTTCAAATGTCATTTTCACAAATTTTTCACAAATTTTTCACAATTTTTTGTTTAGGGTTGGAGTTTTTAAGTAGAGGTAATGGGAGACTCTTGGGAGTTCTTGGGATAGTCAAAGAACCCTTGGAAGTCCTAGGGATGTCCCATAATCCCTAATGTCTTGAGGACATCCCAATGACAATTGGGGGGGCATTTTCCCCACGTCCCAGCAATGTCGTCATCCCGAAAATGCGGGGATTTTGCGTGGCAACACTGAAAGGAAAGCACAGTGCGGAAAACGCTCTCCTAACACCAATTCTAAGGGGAATCAAGCAAGTATGTCTTTAAATTCTTTTGAAGAACATTAAGATATACACAAACTAATGAAAAACTAATCACACAGAAAACACAACAGAGAGAGAGTTAACACCAGATTTACGTGGGAAAACTCTTACGGGTAAAAAACCCACCACCAAAGAGAGATCACTTTATTCACAGTTAATAGAAGGTTACAATAAAGTTACAGATCCTCTTCACAGGCATTTGCTGTCAGAATCTATGTTTGGATCACAGTCATCACCTATGCAGAGCACTCAGGCTTCCAACATACAGGACTCCACGCCATACATCACACAGTAACCTCTCTCCTCTTTCGGTTACATCTCTGGAAACATATATATCAGCCATCGATTACAACGTATCGGTTAAGCATAACCGTTATGGAGTCCAACGGTCTGTCATTCAGTAACATCCATCCACCTAACCAACATTGCGTTTCGGTTTCCTCTGGCTACTCTAATTACATCTGTCGAATGCAGTTCACACAACAGTTAGTCCCTCCAACCGCCAGGAAGTCTAACCATCTGCATTGGTCTGCATTCATGAGAAACACAATATCCCACATGCACCAGGAAGTCGGGTCGGTTTGCATTCATATACACCGACAAGACCATCTTCAGTGTCCAAGTGTTTCACCTTTTGGACTCCGGTTCGAGTGCACACCCGTAGTCAGTCTCTACTCCATCGGCCATCGGAAAGACCACAAAAGCATTGCTCCAATCTCCTGATGAACCAGCGACTCCACTAGTGCGGCTCCGCCATGTGGCACCCCCTGATTGGCTCTAGGGTCCCTGCCCTGCCACCTTAGTACGGCCTCACTAACCGCCCAGAATGAAGCTCTTCTTTGTCGCTGGGTCGTGATGGAAAGTCTAACGAGCAATTTCCCATCATGACCTACCGACCACCGTCGGATCTTCTGCGATCGTCGTCCGATCATCTGTGATCTGCTCGGCCTTTAACTCGCCTTAGTCACTCTCCTGCCGAGTCCCACCACTTGGTCGCCATGTCGCGAGGGATAACATTTCGGCACTTGACAACCTCGATACAGAGACAGTCGCTGATAGTCCCGAAATTTTACTCCACCGTTGATCTTCCTCGAATCGGCCATTGGATCTTCTCAATTTGCACGACCCTTATCTCACTTGGGCCGCTCGCTTATGCCATGTGTCACTTCCTGATTGGCTCCGGAGTCCCTGCCCTACCACCTCAGCACGGCCTCACTAACCGCCCAGAATGAAGCTCTTCTTTGTCACTAGGTCGCGATGGATATTCTAACGAGCAGTTTCCCATCGCAACCTAGCGACCACCGTTGGATCAACCTTGATCTACACGGTCTTTAACTCGCTTCTTTTTGCACGTGCTTTGTCGCCAAGCCGCGGGGAATAACTTTCGATCATCTTCCCATCGTGGTATAGCGACAGTCGTTGGATCGTCTTGGACTTGCTCGCTTGTTCACCGATCACAGGAAGAAGATTCCATCGGCCCGTTGGCAAGAGTCACACTGATAGCTGTTCCATCAAGATAGGTTACTCCGATCAATCAGAACACAAGTAAAGTTAATTCGAGGCACATTTCCAACAAACACGTCCCTATGTTTCAATGGTATTTTAAAATTAGTCGATGCCTCAAATAAAGTAAAAAAAGAAAAGACCTTGTACAACATGTTCGATGAGGTGGTGATGGAAGTGGAAGTATAAAATGTCATTCAATTGCGACCAACAATGCAACTGCATATGTGGCAACCAAAAAAATTCTACAAGCAAGGCATCCAATATTATTTTGGAGCCACTGTGTTGCCCATTGTCTTGACTTGTGCTCCTTGAGGACATAGGGAAACTAAGTTAGATGAAAAATGTGGTTGGAGATGGAAGGAATATCACAAAGTACATCTAAAACCAGACATGAGTCCTATATTAGAGAGCACACTAATGGTAAGGATCTCGTGTAGTCAGGAGTCACACATTTTGCTACTAATTTCCTCACCTTGCAAAGCATATTAGCTACATTGCCCATTGTCTTGACTTGCTCCTTGAGGACATGGGGAAACTAAGTTAGATGAAAAATGTGGTTGGAGATGGAAGGAATATCACAAAGTACATCTACAACCACACATGAGTTCTAAATCTTATTAGAGAGCACATTGATGGTAAGGATCTCATGCAATCAGGAGTCACACATTTTGCTACTAATTTCCTCACCTTGCAACTAATTTCCTCACCTTGCAAAGCATATTAGCTACATTGCCCAACCTTAAGTGGATGTTTGTGAGTGAAAGATGATTGGAGCATCCTTATTGTAGGAAGCCTGAAGCAAAGAAGGTCATGAATTACATTTTTGATGATAGATTTGCCAAAATCATGGAGCATAACATCAGTGTAAGTTTTCAAACTTCAATTGATGATTTATTTTTTGATTTTATAATATTACAATTTGCTGATTTTGTTAAATTTTTTATGTTGCCATGGATGAGGCCAAAGAGGCGATTCAGCATTTGTATGGGTCAAACAAGAGAAAATATGAACCCATATGGCGCATAATTGATCGAGGCTGGAATTGACAACCCCACCAGCATATTCATGTTATTGCCTACTTTTTGAACCCTAATTTTTATTTCTCCCCTACTTTCAATAAGCAGAGGTTATTGTTGGCCTCAACACATGTATTGGGAAATTAGTTGTTGACAAGAACTTTCAAGACCTCATACTTGATGAGTTGCAGAGTTATAAGAAGGCTGATGGGCCATCCGCCATTGTTTTCTTCAGATGATTGCACTCATAGGGTAGACACCCTACTACCAAGTAAAAAACATGTGTTTAATTTTATGTTACCATTTATTTTACTTTTCAAGTTTATTAAAATCTTTACCAAGTTATAAATGGCAATTTTTTTCCTTGCAGGTTTGTGGTGGGAAAATTATGGTGCCACAACGCCTAATTTTCAAAAGCTTGCCATCCACATTTTATCTCAGCCTTGTACAGCTTCTAGATTTGAGTGCAACTGAAGTGTTTTTGAGGCCATTCACACAAAGAAGCGTAATTGGTTGACTCAAAAGTAGTTGAACGACCTTGTCTATGTGCAATACAACCTTCAGTTGCATGAAAAGAAGACACAAGGGTAGAGTTCACATGAAGCACTTGACCTACATGATATTGATCCATATTCAAATTGGATTGCTACACAAAATGATGTTGATGTGGATCCATTGTTAACTAATGATGACTTATGACTTGGCTGATTTGGAAAGGGAGGCAGTTGAATGGGAGGTGGAAGTGGCAACAATTGAGGAAGCAGAAAGTGAGGTTAATTAGCCAGCAAAGGCAGTTTCCTCACATACACAACTTGATCCTCATCCTATCACAATGGATGGGGCACCTATTGAGGATATTGCAGCTGTGCCATCTACTCCAGCAACCCACAAAGCAGCAACAAAGTTTTTGAGCTTTAGTTGTAGATAGAATTTCTGATTTATAATTTTCAATGATACCAAAACTTGAAATTAATATGTATTCAAAGGTTGTAGTTGTTTTGTGTCTATGATATGTATTCAACTCAAATTTATTCACAAGTTACACTTGTTTTTTGGTCCATGATATGTATTTAACTCAAACTTTGATTTATATATGATGGAAATCGGTAATATGTTCTACAAATTCAACATATGTGTGTTTTTTAATAATATTTTATGAAATTATATGTTTTCAAATGTTCGATAAATCTGTAGAGTTATTGCAGATTTTTTCTCAAGTTTTTATCAAGTCCAAGTTTTTTAACTATGGTGTGAACAATGGCTTTTCGTATCCGATCTACCCCTTTGTAATGTGAACAAAACACATTATCTAACTTGTCTATAGTTAGGACCTTTTCACACAAGTTCACATGTTTACTTAAGGAATTAGGAATCTTTCTAGAAGTCCCTAGGTGTCATGTGATCTTATCCTATCTGACCACTAGTTGTCTTTGTTGCGCTTTTTGTCTTTTCAGTCTAAATGGTTAATGTCTTATTTCATGTTTGGGTGGCTTAGTCAAATGTTTGTCCCAAATTTATTGCCAAGGTTTTAAAAATCTTTTGTCATCATAGAGGATAGCCACCCACGTTGCATCCTTTTTTCCAAGTTTTTTTTTTTTTGAAATTTAGGCTTAGTCTTTTGGAAGGAGTCCATATTCAGCTATGCTTCTCAAAAAGTCATGTTGCAAAGCTTGGAGAAGAAAACTGTTTTGAATGAAATTTGTTTTTCCATCGACCAAGTCAAGCTTGCTAGGGTTTTCCCCCCTTTCATTCTTCTCATGACAGAACGAAGCTTTCATGGCAGCTGCTACACAAAAGAATGGCATTGAACAGGTCATGAGGAAGACTTTGGGCACGTTGTAAAACAGATAGAGGTATAGGGCACGTTACAGCAGAAATAAAGAGTAGTTTGGCACGTTTCATAGTCAAAGAGGGTTTAATGGCACATGGCATAGAGAAGGAACATTTTGCCAGGTTTGGACCCTAATCTAATCCCACAAGAGCTTCTCATTGTCAATAAAAATGATGTTTTCCCTCTTATAGAGCATAGTGTTTGAATGACATTTAGTGTTGCGGTTCTGTTGAGACTCTCATGTTTTTTGTGAAGAGGAAGCATAGTATTAGAGTCATGGCATATTTGGAGAAGTCATACATGCATAAGAGAATAGGATTCATGAAACTTACAGCTTTAGAAAAATGGAGTATTTCAACATCACAAGGTGTCAAGGACAAACACTATTGTGAGTTTATGGGTTGTCACAGAGCTATGAGAAAGGGTACAAGCTGTAGAGTGTCAAAATAGGTAAAAGCAAAGTGCAGGTCTATGGAAGAACCTAGTGGAGATTTGGAGTAACTGAAGAACCTAGTGGAGATTTGGAGATTTGGAGTAACAATCAAGGGGCAACCACAGTATACAATGAGGTATATGGAAGCATATCATAGTAGAAGACGGTGGTGAAAGGCAATAGATAGGGCACGTGACATTGTGGACCAAAGGGAAAAAGAGTACAGTCAAAGGTTTGCATGCTGAGATGCTCATAAAACATTATGACAGTGAACTCAGTTGAAGAAGAGAAGGTATGCAGAAGACAAGATGTAGGGGATAATAGTCATGAAGATCTTTCAAAAGGTGAGAATGTTGGATAAGATCATGATCTGTCTTATGAAAGACTAATACACAGGTCTAAAAGAAGGAAACGGCAAGAAGACAATGTTATAAAAGCATAGATGACAATGTTCAGTTCATAGCAATTAGGATATTGTGCATAAGGTCTAGAATGTCTGGCTCACCAGTCCAGGCCCCTGGTTCTGGTCCAGTTCAACCTGGGTCCTGGTCCGGTGCTGGTCCACCTGTGGGTCCGGACAGGGTCCATGACCACAGGGCCAGGTTCGAACCCGGGCAGACCAAGGCGAATTCAAACAGACCACAGGCAAACCAAGCGGAAAAGTCCACCAAAAAGCAATTTTTTTTTTGCAAATTTAATAATTTTTTGACATCCACAATCCTAAAAACTGCATTTATAATTACTTATATTGGATTTTATGCCTCATTTGGTGTGCAAATAGATTGTTTTCTCTTGAGCTGGACAAAATAGGTGATTGAGCAAAAGTTTGGTTGAGCAAGAGGGAGTTGGAAGATCGATTTGTGAAGCTTGATCAAGTGTTTGTGCTTCATTCCTACTCCTTTGCAAGCTTCTATTGGGTGAAAGAAATAAGTTTTTTTTCATTTTATTTTGTTTATGTTTAATTTCTTTAATTTTTTTCATTTCTCTTTGATTTATAATTGTCCAAAACTAAAAGATCTACCTATTTTTCTTTCCATTGTCTTGTTTTTATTTTGAATGGAGCAAGTTTGTTTTTATTTATCCCCATGAATGGCCATCTAGACTGTCCTTTTCAAGCTTCTCAATGTTCTGTCATTTTCATGCTGGCCATTATCGTCTTCTTCTTGACTGTCTTCTTTCTTGATTGCCATTTTCATGCTAGTGGACTGTTAGAAGAGGCAATGAAACAGAAAAAAAAAAACAGTCCAAGCCAAAGGACACCAAAAGGTGACAAAAAGGAAACATAACGAGGGGGTGTTCAAAGGAATACAAGATGATGACGTTCATCAAGGAGTATAAAATGCAGAGCAAAGAATCAAGTGACTAAAAGGTCAAAGGACTGCATGAAAACACTAGCTTCATGAAGGCAAGTTAAGACAAAAGCAAACCTTAAGAGCATTGAGCATTGAGCATTGAGCACTGACAGTTTAGAATTTGCAAAGAGCACAATCCTGGATGACAGAGTTGTGGAGTTTTAGATTGACTGCCATCATGCAAAGTAATGACTGATTTATAAAAGGCATTAATTCTCAGATGACAGTGTAGATAGAGGAATAGCAGTGACATTAAAACCAGGACAAGCACAATAACAGTGGCAATGAGGAATGAACAGAAATGGAGAAGACGTTTAGAGGAGTTGAACAAACGTCAAGAAGCCATAAATCCTGAGGCCTCTGCATGAATTTTTGGAGGAGCGGCAGGAGCCCTTTTTATTAGAAGACGATCTTTTAGATAGGCAGCACTCTAGTAACAGAGTTTACTCATACTCAAAAGGTGATCTCGCCAAGGAGTGTTGTGAAGGTCTTCCAAAACTGGTTGTTCAGTCAAAGAAACCACAATTACTAAATCTTAATTGTTTGCAAGACAATGGTGCAAGACTATCCAAGAACGTTATCTCCTTTGGCTCAAGTTGGCTTCACTTTGAGGGCCAATGCCATGCCAAGCATATGGCAGTGAAATGGATACTACATATGACAAGGACAGTGAAAATTGACTGTGAAGAGGGCAAAAAGACATTTGGTTGAACATCAAAAAGAGCAGTCTGTACAATGAAGAATAAAGACAGTCATAAATCCTAAGTGTCAAGTAGTGAACATGCATAGATGAAGATAAAAGGTTCTCATGTGACAGTCCTAACAATAATGGACAACAATGATAGTTTTGAAAAGGTTTTAAGAGTGAAAATCATCAAGTAAAGTAAGAGTGGCAATGTTCCCGGGACAATGGGTGAAATATGACAGTAGGCAAAAGATTCAAAAGACTCCAAGGGGGTAGAGAGGTCACAAGCCACAATGAGCAAACAACACCAGAGAGGTCAATCATGGAGAATTGTTGCATATCAAGTAAACGAGTTGCAGGTTTATGAACATGGAGGAATGGGGTTTTCAAAGATTTGAAAGGATGTATTGATACATGTCTTTGGCAAAAGGATGATATAGAAATAGGGCAGCCTTGTGTTCAAAAGGCAAGAGTAACAGCAGACCAAGGCATGGAGTAAGTGCATAAATTTCAGTGATAAAGGAAGCAGCTTTGGACTATCAAGTGTCTTTTGACATGTGTAAAAGGTGCCTATTAGGTAGATGTGAATTCATATATCAGTTTCAAGATTTAAACACTCACTTTTGGAGCAGTTGGAGAGTACTTTATTGCCCAGAATCAGTTTCGTCCGACCCAGGACAGTTAAGAGAACCTGGCAAACTTTTAGGAGGTGGTTGAGCAGTTAAATGAGGTGGAGACATCATGGAGAGGAAATTTAGGGGCAGTTTGAAGGTCTTCTGACTCAGTTCCAACACAATGAGATATCCCTACCCAAACATTCAAATTACATACCTTATTGTATAAAATGTATTACAGTAGAAAATGTATACATGAATTTAATATATATATTATTCTACTTAGAATTAATATATTATTGCCATTATAAATATATTATGCTGTTGGTATATTTCGTATATGCTATCTGACACTACTTCATACACATGTTTATGTTTATATGAAATATATTTGTATTATATAATATGTTATCAATCCGTAAACACTAATATCGCTTTATTGGCTAATTTCCACATATAACCAATTATCGATTAAGAACCATTTATAATCGTTTCCGTGAAATGACTTATGGTAAGCGCTTAATCCATCGATTTGCTGATGCGGTGTAAAGTATGAAACGGTATACAGTCAGCATGACTATTCACAAAAGTCACGACCATGGAGGCATCCATCCAATGTTGTATAAACAGGGTCATCTTGATAAACGAGAGGATTACAGAAAAGGGAGCAGGGAGATAATTGCTGAGGAATTTACAGTTTGCATCCATCCTATACCTCCAGTTCTGCTCAGACCTTAACCAGGTACGTATGTTCTGAGGCAAGAGAACATGTCTATGGTATGACTTCATAATTTACTGCAATTACAATCCATTTATCGTAATCAATCGACAACGTTCTTAAGTTGATAATTAAGCAATTTATCAAATCATATAATCAATGCACATATATATAAGTGACAACTAAACTACAATTACCTATTTAATATTAATTTAATCCAGGTGGGGCTGCATGAATGGATAGGGAAAGGCTTGTGTAAAACCATCAAGCGTTCTATCCCGAGATGGGTAGAGATCAGCGACCCTAGAAAATCCTTGAGGGTGTTATCCCAAAATAGGTATGGGCTTGGATCCAAAAACCCTGAGGGAAGATGTTGCGCTGAGGTATCAAAGCAACCTATTCAGGATCATGATCCTTTCCAAATTGCATTAGTAATAAGGTCAACATAACTACAGTAACAACATTCGACAATTAATATATTAAGCGATTGTGTTAATTTCAGTTTTTATTTTAAATTTGCATTTAGTATATAGAAGTAATATTATCTCAACATAGATTAATTTACTTGGGGACATTACACACAACGCAAGCATCTAGGAGCAGGTTTATCACTCTTAAGAGGCATTTAGACATGTATAAAAGTCTATCAGAGGTATAGATACAGTCAAAGAGCAGTTTTGAGCATTTATGACACTTTTTGGAGCATTTTGGGCAGCCTTAAATGGCCAAAATTAGTTCTATCCAACCCAGGGCAGTAGCTGAGAACTTTTTCAAGCATCAAAGGACACATGCCTTCTTCTCTTTATTGCACATGTTGCAAGCTTTTAGGAGATAAATGTAGACTACAAAACACACTCAGGACTCAATTTTGAATTAATTCTTTCTTTTCTCTTTGCAATTGTAGCTTTAGACCTCTTTCAAGCAAAAAGAGAGTTTTGTAACTCAGTTTCAGTCACTTGATAACTGATTTTCATTGTAAGTTTCATTTTTCAAAGTAAGGAGAACACAACTTCTATACTTGTGCTGTTGTGCAATAAAAGTTCAGTTTGTTGGCTTCTACATGGCTGTTCTATTATGTGTTGAATGAGTTATTTTCTTGTGTTTTAAGCATGAAACCTTCGAAGTTCTCATTTAGGGTCGTCTAGTTGTGAAGAAACTACTTCTTTCCTTCAAAACAGCAACATATAGGTATCCTCTTTACAAAACGCTGATGTATGAGATGTAAAAACAGAGTTTGTGCAAAACAAAGAACTTCTCTTGAGTTATTGTGAGTCTAGAACAGCAAGTACAAGTCTGATATACATTCAATGCATCACCATTATAGCTTTAGGTTCATCTTTTATGCATTTAGAGTCATTTTCAGAGTTTCTTCCCCATTTCCATCAAAAAATCAGTAGTTTAAAAAAGTTTTAGGTGATTAGGCATAGGAACCAGCCTTCTCTAGAGGTTGACATCTACCATTAGAGCCCACACTCTGAGTGATCATCCCATGTGTCAACAGGGAGCTAAGTTAAAAGCTTAGCTAGGGTGCAACTTTGTTAATAATAATCTCATTGCATAGGATTAAAACACTCATCACAATCCTAGCTAGTCCTGTCTCTCAACCTTGCCTATATATGCAAGGTATCATATGTGCATTTCAACATCCATCTAATCCATTGTCCCCATAATCAGGCAATATTTTGCTCTTGTTGCTCTCTTGTGGAAGACATCTTTTGGTTTTGCAGGTGATCCTAAAGGATTGAGTCCATTGGTGACTCCAACAAAAGGTACCACTATGTATGAGCATCCGTCATGTACTTGTCTCAAAGAGCACAAATACAATGATCTCATCTTGTGAACCTACTAAATTCAGTCTTAACCTTATCCACCACTTCTAGATATGAGAAGATTCTTTGAAATGCTTTCTTATACCCATCAAAAACTTCATTGTTTCTACATGGTGACATTCTACTAGGCAAATAATGTATTTTTGTCTTGTAATATTTGGGATTTAATGCAAATGCAAAGAAATGCAAGGGCAAAGTCATCATGTTCAAACTATCAAGCATGATTTTTTTCACCCTTGAGAAAAATGTTTCTTCGAGGTCATTCTCCTTCTCTACAATTATGGCCTTTATTTTTTCTATCATGGAGTCCAATGCCATCATAGATTTCTTCCAAACTTGATCATACTCATAATGGGCTTGGTGAAACTCAAGACATAGCCCACATGAACCCACCAATCAAGAATCTAGGATCAATGATTTGACCTTTTGGGCACCCTGTGAATTTGATTGCCTCTTCACACTCCATTGGTTGCTAATCGTCATGTCACTCAATGCCTCTCGTAACTTCACAAGTCATCTCAAAACTACTATGTGCAATGTGAAATGAGCCTCAACAACCTAATATAGTGTAAAAAGTAAATTAATAGGAAATTTAAATTAAATTTAAATTAAAATTTGAAATTTCATAAGTTTATCTTCAAAAATTTGAAATTAGAGAAAGTCTTAAAGATGCCTTGTGACATATGATAGTTTGTCACAAACATCCAAATCTCCTCACTCCCAATTATTTTTCACCTACTCTATATGAGTGTCAATCTTTTGCATCACCAAGTTGAGGGAGTGGAAAATACATGTCCAAAAAATGTGCTTGTACCTTTCATCAGCCAAAGCACCTATTGTTTTAAAAGTTTTTGCATTGTCCATTATAACTTAGGCAATGTTCTCAAAACCCACCATCTCTATGGACTCAATGACGATTTTTGAAATGAAGTTTTCATCCTTCACTTGCCACTCACAATCAACTACCTTCAAAAACATGGCTCTTGTAGAGGATACCGCAATGACATTTATTAAAAGTCAGCTTTTACAATCATTCCATGCATCAAAAATAATGGGCAATTGGTTTTAGTGATGTCTCTATAAAAAATAAGTTTTGTCAATGTCGGTTCTCACCTTCTCTTAGCCATGACCTTTTGACTGATTGCTATCAGCATTTCCCATCAATTTGTTCATCTCACTAGTTCAGAGGAAGACCATTGGCATAAATGCAACAAGTAATGTATTCATTTGCATTGTCTCTCGCCTCATTCTAAAATTCTTTCTCCAATGGGCCTCTTTTGTAAGAAGAAATAGAGGGGTCACCAAGACAAAATGTTGTGCAGCCACTACTGAAAGAGACCCTACAAGTTTCTTCTTTGATCCTTTCTTTGCTAAAGGATAAGATTTTAATTTTTCTCCCATTGACAGCATCAACTTCTTCTTGTTCTTTAATGTATATAATAATGAATTCCTTTAGCAACTCCTTCTTGTTTGCCTCTCGAGTCTTGACCAACTCTAACTCCTAGGCCAGTCATAGGATAGAGGTGATCTTTCACTCAACTATACAAGCTCTTATACTTGATCCCATAGTGACTACAATGTCAAACACAAGCTCCACCTCATGAAAGTTATTCAATAATCAAAACATATTTCAATATAGGTGATGCCTATTCCTATTTGAAGTGTCTAACTATCACTGGGGCCACTGAACTTGTAGTAATAGTTTTGAATTGATTATTGTCATCAAAACAAATTAACAAAATTGAAAATGTAACCTTGGAGTACATGAACTTCTAAAATTTAAAAAACAAAAAACAAAAAAACAACATTACAATACATATAAACATAATAAAAACAAAAAATTCAACTAAGAATGGCAAAGAGGGATCCAAGGAAAAAAGAAAGAAAGCTAAGTGGATGGTCCCCCAGGTGGGAGATTAAAAACAAATTTTGATAAGATCTCGCAAGGCATTCCCAAGGCGTCGAGTGCAGGTTGCATCATTAAGGATGAGGCTAGTATCCTCATTTGGGAACTTCCAAAGAATATTCCATTTGAACAAGCAATTAGGCATAGCTTGAGGTACTCTTCGAAGGATTAAAACTGTGTAAACAAAAGAACATAAGGTTGATTGATGTGGAAGGTGACTTGATGGTATGCTTCAATCCAATCAAAAACAAAAGAGCTGTAAATTGGAAGTGGAGGAGATGGATAGAAGCTATCACCCCTATACTAGATAGATTTCAATCAACCTTCCCTAAGGCACACAACTTGATAAGCAAACAAGGCTGCAAACCTGTTGACTAATAGAGTAAAACAAAATGAGTTCATAGATATGTCAGACTAAACTTAAGAGGGGGGAAATTTTTCAAGGATCCTGGATCTAGATAAAAGGAATGATAGTAGAACAGAGGCTGAGGCACAACAGAACATGTGAATTTGCTTGTTCCAAAAAGATAAGATATGAAGAGAAAAATCAAAAGCAATTACACAGGGCAAAATTCCCATTGTTAGAAATAGTGATGGAGGTTTAAGGAAGGAGAAAAGAGATGAAGAAAAGGACGATGGTTGTAGCTTTGTCCATGGTGTAATGCAGCTGTGAAGAGGAGGATTTATCACACAAACTCCAACATTTGTTCATTATCAACTTGCAGACAGCAAAGAGAGCGGTTATAGCCACCATTGGAACAAAGATGCTAAAAGGAGGGCATGTACATGATCAGAAAATAATGGAAGACCTACTTACCAATATGATTGATATTTTGGATAGGAAAATAAGGGAAAAATTGGTTTTGGCCAACTTCTTCAAATATCAGTGGCACAACAAAGTGATGAAAGCTATGTCCAACTATGAAAGGAGATTAAACTCAGACATCAGTGGTGTTTTCAACAGAGAGAAGCTCAAGGAGAATGATAAATTGAAAATGTGTCTTTTGCTTTTTAGAAAAAGCCTACTGATCAGCAACTTTGAGAACTTAAGGAAATTTATGGAAAACCCTATGTTTCTATCATCAGCAAGGAAAGAGCTATTGCATGAACTATAAGGTATCCTCTTCATTCTACATAGCAACAACTGAGAGCATGAAGATCTAAAACTCCCCCCTTTCTCCTCTTTATTCTACATAGCAACAATTGAGAGCATGAAGATCTAAAATTCTCCTCTTTGGGAGCATGCAACACCTAGTTTTCGTTATTTAATATAATGGGAGCTATCCTCGTGGTAGCAACTTGTGTATCAAAAGAATAAAAATAAAAACAAAAAGCATTTAAAATGTTTTTACAAAAAAAACTTGGAAAAATTCTTGAAAAACTTGAAAGAATCTCACAGAATATCTACCTTTGATCCATCAATCTCCATTGTGCAACCTAGTTCATTCTTGTTGCACTTAGAAAATGTTTTTGGCACCTTTCAAAAAACCATCATCTTCAAATATACAAAAATAGCAAAGGGGAATGCTATTGGTTTTTTTGTGCTTTGTGATTGCGAAATTAAAGGATATGGGTCACTTTTCAGGTTGTCATTCACGTTTTAAGGTTTTTAAGTTAAATCCTTTTTTTAAATTGCTGGCAAGCTTTTCAGCCCAGTTACACACAAGACAGCCAAGGCACACCCCTGCTGCACCAAGTATCCAATGGGCACATCCCCAACATACCCACACAGTACCCAAGGCAGCAAGGCATGCCCTAGCTGACTCGTCCTTCCTTCAATTCCCACTCTTACTCCCATTTGGTCCCAAGCTGACACTAAAATTGGCCATTTCTGATAACATGGGTTGTTTTATTAGGCCCCATTTGCTCATTAAAGGATTGTCTTTGACACTAGCAATAGTTTTCTTTTAAGCACCTAAAAAGCCTCCCCTATTAATTAATGTTTAATTGGAATACTTGTCCTAGGTGTCCAAACCATTAGAAAAATTCTTCACTGAATAATTATTCTTTTCGTGAGATGAGTAATAACCCATGATAACAAAGTAGGAAATTTGACACTTAATTACTCAGTGCTTGGTCTATTAGTGTAATGTCCTAAATCTAGTTTTTCAATAAAAATAACATATTTGAACAGAAACAATTAACTTACCAAACTAAACCAATAAAACTAGCTAGTGAACACCCAGACTTGCACATATTGAACTAGAAACTCATGCAACTTTTAGAATGATATAATTCTGATTTTTACAGCATAATGGATTGATGTTATACAACTTATACTGATTACGATAGTAACATAAACAAATACAAAATAGGTGTTGTGACGTATTCACACATCGCCCCATTGCAAATGGGGACCCCTACTTTTTGCTTTTTAGGGTTTGTTTTCCTGGTCTTTAGGTTCTTGTCTATTAACCTTTGCACTTTGAGAGTCGCCAGAGGGATCACTAAGATAGCAAGCTCTGCTTGAGCTAGGATGAGTCAATGGATGCTCTGGGTTAGGGTTTCTTTGAGAGTCTTCCTTAGGTCAAATTTTGTTCGTGTTGCTAGGTAGTGACTGGTTTGAGTTCGAGGAAGTCAGTGAAGTTTTGTGAGTCAGTATCATCTGTGAGGGTTTAAGATTGATCCAATAGGTGAAAGATGAAGTCCTAGGCATGATTCGATGTGAAAATGATCTGGGAACGCCTTGGACAAGGCCAGACTTGGTGACATGAACAGAATAGGTCAAGAAACTTGAGCTAATCAGGAATGCCGCTCCTGACCCTTCCAAAGGGTCCAGAGCGAAATTTCACCAAGGACCCAAGATTTCACCTAAGTCAAAGAGTGGTTGAGCAAAATTGCAAGGATATGAAGGGAGATGCATCAAAGGGTTGAGTCCAGGGCAAAGTCAAGTCAAATTCAAGATAAATTATGCCAAGAATAGGAATTTCGCTCCTGACCCTTCCAAAGGGTCCAAAGCGAATTCCTCTATAAGACACTCTACATTGCCCAAAGCCATGAGCTAATCCATGACCTAAGTATTATTGAAGGCAATTCACTTTGTTTGAATGAAGAAATGTGGGAGATGGAGTCAGAAATCAACCCAAAATGCAAATGTCACTCTTGACCCTTCCAAAGGGTCCAGAGCGAAATTCATATAAGACCCTATTTCTTCACACAATCTTGAACTAGATGCCAACTTGAGGAGCAAATTCACTTGATCATGATGGAAGGAAGCCTAAAAAAGTATGTCCAAGGCATGAGAAGGAGAAAGGAAGTGAGAAATTAGCTCAAAATGAGAATTTCGCTCCTGGACCCTTCAAATCCACTTTTCCTCTATTTTGCTCTTTAATATGACCAAATTTGTTGACTTCTAAGGCGTGTTGGGAAGGCTTTGATGCATATTTGCCTTTGAGAAGAGTTTTGAGGCGACGAAATGGTGAAAATCAACCTAGAATGAGAATTTCACTCCTGACCCTTCCAAAGGGTCCAAAGCGAAATCCTCATTTGACCCTCTATTTTGCCTAAGGCATTGAAAAGTGAAGATTTTGAGCTAAGTAGAGGGCAAATGGACTTGATGGTGGTAAGGAGAGGTGAGTTTGATCAAACTTGAAGGCAAATTGAGGCAATGGAGTGTGAAATCAACCTAATTTATGAATTTCGCTCCTGACCCTTCCAGAGGGTCCAGAAGAAATTCTTAGAAGACACCCATTTCTTCCTTGATTAGACCAAGATCTTAGTTTCTAAGGCATGTTGGGAAGGTTTTGACATGTTCTTGCCTAGGAAGTGATTGAAAGCATTGGAAAGTGAGGGTTTTGTCCAAGATTGTGAATTTCGCTCCTGACCCTTCCAAAGGGTCCAGAGCGAAATTCTTCATAAACCTCATTTTCTCCCTTGTTTAGGCCAATACTTTAGCTCCTTGGGCATATTTGGAAGTGGATTAACATGTCTTTGCCTTTTGAAGTGATGGAATGTGAAGAAGTGAAGAATTTTAGCCTAAAACTAGAATTTCGCTCCTGACCCTTCCAAAGAGTCCAGAGCGAAATTCCCAAAATCTACCTTTTTCTCTCAATTTTGTGTCAAGCCAAGTGTGGATCAGGGTGAATTAAGATTGGAGATGTCCTTAAGCATGGCTTTGAGTTGCTTGTAATTACCAAATGTGAAGGAATTGAGCTAAACCTAGAATTTCGCTCCTGACCCTTCCAAAGGGTCCAGAGCAAAATTCTTGAGAACACCTATTTTCCCCTTGGAGAAAGTCAAATCCTTGGTTTTTATGGCGTGGATGGGAGTGGAGTGATGTGTCCTTGCCTTTTGAGGTGGATTGAAGTTGAAAAAATGAAGAAATAAGCTCAAAAACATGGATTTCGCTCCTGACCCTTCCAAAGGTCCAAAGTGAAATTCCTAAAACCTATTCTTTCTTCCAATTTTATGTCAAGACAAACCTTGATCAAGGTGAAATGAGTTTTGAGATACCCCTAGGCATGCCTTTGAATGGCTTGTGGCCACCGATGATGGAGATTTTGAGATAGAACATGAATTTCGCTCCTGACCCTTCCAAAGGGTCCAGAGCGAAATCCTAAATAGGTCCTGTCCCTGGCCATGATTTTTAGCGAAATTCTCCTTTCAAGCCATTTTGAGGTCAAGCAAGTGTTATCTTCATGAGAGAGGGATCCAAAGTTGAATGTCAAAGGAAAACAAGGTATGAAGAATGAATCTAGGTGAAGGAAAACAAGCAAATCTTGAAAATTCTCAAAATCACCTAGTTTGCTCATGATGGAATTCCTAGGCCTTGGAAGGGAGAAGACTAGTGCATACTTGCCTTGGGGAGCAATTTGGGGTTAAGAAATGATGCAATTTGGACCTAATCATGAATTTCGCTCCTGACCCTTCCAGAGGGTCCAGAGCGAAATCCTTTGAAACTCCTATTTTTCACCTTGTTTGAGCTAGGTGAAGGACTAGTTTTGAGATCATGATGAGAGGAGGTTTGAAGGCTAGGGCTAAGATTGTGAAATGGTGAAATGAGGTCTAAATTGAGCAAAGTAGCAAATTTCGCTCCTAACCCTTCCAAAGGGTCCTGAGCGAATTTTATTATAGGGCCTGTCCCTGGAGAGGATCTTGAGCGAATTTCATTCTAATGCCTTCTTGTTGATGATTTAAGGTAAGAAATCTTATGTTAAGATAAATATATCGTGTGTACTTAATCATCTTTTGGTTTGTTTTTCAGGTGGAAGAAAATCAGGCCAGGACAAGGACGACCTATCCTAGTCCATCATCAGCAAGGACATTTCAAATGCATAAAGGAGGACTCAAGGTGTTTTGAAGTGTTGGAAGACTACAAGTGTTCGAAGAATTGCAAACTATTTCCAAAACCTTCACTTCGCCACACAAAAGAACCACTTAATGACAGAGAAGGAGGACCTTACAAGCACTTCAAAGCAATGTGAGCCACCAAAGAAGAAAGAAATGACTTGACTGTGAGGAGGCCTCATCAAGCACATGGAAGTTTGAGAGGTACATCTTTCTTCGCATCAAGAACAGAGGAGGATCAACCAAGATACAAACGTCAGACAAGGTGGCATCCCAGTCACTTTTCCTCCAGTCAGATAGCTCCACCTCAACATGTCCAGATTCAATGTACCTGACTCATCAAGGACGACACAAACTTCGGTGTACCTACCCCTGCTTCCTATTGGTCCACACTCATTGAATGTAATTTTCTCATTAGCTAAGGAAGTTTGTTATAACAAACCCTAATTAGGGTTTCTATCCTTTAATCCTAGCCATTGATTCTAAGTCAATCAAAGTCGTAAAGGGCTCTCTATATAAAGCCCTGGCTCCTCATTTGTAAGGGTTAATAGAGAATAGTTAGGAGTTAGCAAAAGAGAGATAGTCAATAATTAGTAGCTCAATAGTAGATAGCATTTTAGGGTAGAGTAGAAAGAGAAGGCAAAGATTGTTGTCAAGACATTGTTGCAAAAGACATGTAAACTTCATTGAAGAAATGGTGAATTCTATGTGTTGATTCGACAATTTGCATGGTCTCTATACTTCTCAAATTTAATTTCATGTTATTAGATGAATGGAAGGAATTTGTATGATCAATGGTGAAATTTGTATATCCATACTACTAGCGGTTTGTTGATTGCAAACTTGCCTTGCGTAGTCAACTGGAATCACTCGACTTAAGCTTAAATTCAATTATCGCTTCTTCATTGATATGCATCAACCTGACGGTGTCTATGCTTGTATCGGTGATCTGAACATCATAAAGCTATCTTTAGAAGATCACACTAACCTTGTGGAGATGATCATAGCATGTCAAAGCAAGACTTAGTTAGAGTTTCATCAAAGGTCATCCATTGCTCCTACATTCTTAGCATTAGAATTAGATTCCTCTCCAACCATTATCCTTTTCCCTTTTTTAAAAATCAAGGATTAGTAAAGACCCACGTTCTAGTGATATCTAAAGCAAATTAGACACTCAAGTTCATCGAATGTAAGTCCCCTTGTGATTCCAGCAAAATCACATCATACCGCAAGAGCTTATCCACACGTAGAGAACCTACAATCAAAACCTTGGAGCTACTCCGATTGATCCTTCTGCGAGATCTTCAGCATTCGGAGAAGCTTTATTCAAGAGAGGATAAGGTACCTTTAGGTATTTTATTCTGTGTTTGGTCGTGTACAAAAGACGCATTAACAATAAGAAATTTCAAATTAACAATGCTTAACTCACACCCTGTCGGACACATGCACTGCCTACAAAGCACAGAAAACTCTCCAATCTCCTCCACAACAAAGTTTGATATTCCCAACTCCTAGAAAGGATCAAGAACAACAAAAATAACAGCAGCAAGAAATCCTACAACAGCACACAACACAACAGCAAACTGACATAAACATTGCACTCAAATTACACATACTTCACCTGCAACCTGCAACCTGCAACAAATGAACACACATCAAATAATTGAAATGGCTTGCAAATCTGCAAAGCCCCAATGCAATCCCTAAATGATAATGCTCTCAAGATCCAAAGTGTCGTCCTCCTCTAATTCCAACAACCAGTGAGTTTTCATCCACTGAACGCAATCTCCTATAGGTTTTCGTCCATAAAAGAAACTTGAACACAAAGTGCTCCAAAAGCTACATCGGCATATAATATTGATCCCAAATGAAATATTTTTCAATTTTTATATGCTGCAAGCCAAACGGAGACACCTAAAATCCCATGCACCATTTTGGAGGGAAAATTAATTAAAATAACATCACAAAACCACTCCCTAACCATCTGCCAAAAAAAGTGAATGACAACTATCATAAAAGATGCTCCTGGAGATTTCCAATGCCCCCACTTGCTGGTAATATTAAATTTAATATTTAATAGTCCTGTAAACTATGAAATATTAGAACTAAATTAAATATTAAATGAATTATTTTCCCATGATTTACTATTAACCCACAGGAAAATAAAATGAGTTAATAATCAATTTGAACTTACTACTTTTGGAAAGGGGACATGACAATTGATATCTCGATGGTAGCTCTACCCTTTCTCTTTATTCTCTTTTGTCTTTATCCAACAAATTGAGTTATAAAAGTTTTCAAATAAATAGTAAAAGGCAAAAAATAATTTATGTACATGTGGCATTATGCTATGTAAAAAGCCACTTAGAGAGATGCATGAATACTATTATATGATACATTGTAAATTTGGAGGAAGAAATAATAAAGCTTGTACTGATAATGTGATATTCCTATTAACAGAAGTATAGTTTTGTATCAGCATCCTTTCCCCTGTTAACTTGTTGCTTCTTTAGCTCCTTGTGCATTCACTTACCATTAGAACAGGAAGCCTTAAACGGTGAGTATGGAGACATTTTTTGAATTTTCAAGTTGTAATTGAAAACTAAAATGGATTTAACTACTGAGATGCTGATATTTGTAAATGAAGCAGGCTAAGAAGAATCGAATAGTGACAATACTCCTTGCTGATGTAACTTATGAGATATGAAAACTAAAGTGGATGTAACTTGTGAAATCCTGATATTTGTAAAAGAAGCAGGCTAAGAAAAAAATCAATAATGACAGAACTCCTTGTTGGCCCACTTAGTGAATGACAGTTACCCCAAGTGCAATGCCTATTTCCCCCAAAATGCTATAGTTTCTCATTGTTCAATGAGATATATGGTCATTTTCACATAAATAACCACAAAAATTGGCTTCCCTTATTTCTGCAACTTGCAAGAGGCAAGTTAAATTTGGTTTCACAGAAATTTAGGTGGTGGAACAAGCTGGACAGCAAGGCCAAAACCCAAAGGTGATCTATAATAGCAGATTATCTGAAATGCCATTGGCAAAGAAGAATTATTCTTATGTGGTGATTATGTGTAGTTATAAATATTTTGCAACTTGTTAGGTTGATGTTGGTGGTCTCATTTTCTCACTGGAGAAATTATAAGTAATATTTTAAGTAAATGATAACCAGTTTTGAAGCCAAACTGTAAAGTATTTAAAAAGTAATAATTCTGACAAGTGAAAGCAAGAGAGAATGAAGAAAGAATGATCACCAAAGGTGAATAAATGAGTTACAATGATTACGAAATGTTCAAATGATTGTGGTTTAAAATTTAAAAGTTGTTTCTCACATATTATGGCCAATCTCAAATGTGCCATAGGCATTTGTAATGTCCCCTACTAGGTCTAGGCCTGTTTTAACCATAGCTAATCTATTTCAATATACTTTTGACTTTAAACTAACTTGAGTAGGAGACAAATCTATCTTAACATGCATCAAATCAGTGTTATCATAATCTTCTTCCTGATATTGAATTGATAATACAATCTGATCTATAATCTCATATTTATTTGTTCATTCAAATTACTATATATATATATATATATATATATATACACAAAGTATTATACTGTATGTTATACTGCAGAGTAGTTTCTAAAAGATAATATATTAATTATAATTATTGTATTAATATCTATTATTATATCAATATCTATACTTATAATACTTATATTATTCTTTGTTCTGATTTGAGTATATATGAATATACATAAACAAATAAATTATTAGTTATTAATATATTTAAAGGCTGGTAATGGTAAAAACATTATTAGTTATTAATATATTTAAAGGCTGGTAATTGTAAACAGAACTGACACGTGTAAGATCTGGTCTGCCACTGATGAAATTATGTATTACCATAGTACATATTTCAGTCTATGTTAATATTATTATTCAATTTCTGCATTAAGATATTATCGGGCTTCATAAATTAAACATACTTATTAAACACATCCCACGCATACCACCAATAACAAGGAAGTTGCTGTCTGTAAACTTAATGACAGTTCTGAATTAATCTTCTTTTCTCTTTTTTCTTCCTTTGATCCAATAAGGTTGTAAAAGAATCAGAAAGTAATTTATGATTTTCTTGAGAATTGGATTGATCCTCCATATATCTTATAAACCCGAAAGACTACATCCTTTGGATGTGAAGCAATATACCTCTTCCTTAATCGTCTCTTTTCATAAACAATGGTTAATGCCTTAATCGCTCCTTTTGCAAGTAATTGTTGCCCATACTAATTGCTATTCTCATAGCTATTAACGACTGCCATTTAGGTGTCTTAATTGTTTTAGACCATTTCTTATATTGAATCGATGCTCTCTTGATAAGCATGTTTCTTAATATAATCGTTGTTGTTTATAGAGTGGAACTGTTTTCAATATCACAATGAATCAATTCCTAACTCCCGTGTTACTACTCTTGCGTTACTTTCTTCTGTGGCTATCTTCCATTAGCTAATCATCACGTTTAGCAATGGTGATTACTGTATAGTAGTTGTACATTAACATTCCAATATCGGAGTAGAAACTAAGTGGTTGATATCCGCTAATGTTCATCAGTAATTAGCAATACTTTGAACCATCGATGAATATTACATGATAGCCGATTGTAATATTTGTTTGTAATCAATGTAGTATAGTATTAATTTAAATATTTCAAGGATATTATTATTGATAAATGAATATTAATTAAAAAAATAATAATTTCAAATAATCATTCGTTGATAAATATTATATTAATTAATAAATAAAGATTATTATTTTTAGGTTTTATATATATAATGATCAGGGAGTGGACATGACAGAATTAGCAATACTCAATGGTCTTGTCTTTTTGAACCATCGATGAATATTACATGATAGCCGATTGTAATATTTATTTGTAATCTATGTAAAATAGTATTAATTTAAATATTTCAAGGATATCATTATTGATAAATGAATATTAATTAAAAAAATAATAATTTCAAATAATCATTAGTTGATAAATATTATATTAATTAATAAATAATGATTATTATTTTTAGTTTTTATATAAATATAATGATCAGGGAGGGGACATGACAGCATTTGTCATCATGAATAAAAATTGTCATCTCAAAAGTTAAAAGTTGAGTGTGTTGGCATCAAATTCTGCAAAAATCAAAATGGGGTTAACCCAGAATCAGTGAGGAAGTAGATACTGATGTGATCAAAATGGAGTTCACAGGCCATATGGATCATAAATCAGGCATTATAGTTTGAAAAACTATGGCTGGAAATGAACTCCAAGTGGACCATGAAATCATCATAAGATCTTCACATAGGGAACATAATTATTTTGGTCAAATACTACCACCTAAAAAAAATTTCACCAAAATGCATTTTAATTCATAATTGCTAACAAAAAGGAAGATAAATTGTTGTCATGTCTACTCACCTGATTCCGAAGAAGACCAAGAATCAAATATATAGCAAGTTCTGCACATGATAGTGAGTTTCCGGAACCACTGCCTGGGATTCTTGCAACTTTTATTCCAAATTTTGTGGCAGCCTCGATATCAACACCTGCTTCCATAATATGTCCATATTTTAGATGACTTCACTTTTTTTTTAAGGGGCTTTGTGTTATGCATACTAAAAGATAAATTTAATACTGCACAAAAAATGTGATTAAATCCAAATGGGCAGCAAGTTTGATTGAATACAAATATAAAAAGAAAGAAACATAGAACATGCAACAGTAAAGTGGATTTCATAATGCTGTATACAAAATCAAAAAATATATATTCCATTTTTATTATTATATAATTTAAAAGCTATGGGCAATTTTATGCAGAAAGGCATTTTCAATTTCAAAGGAACATACCTTCCAATCCTACACCAAATTGCATAATCAGCTTCATTTGTTTTGCACAAGCAATAACTTTTGATTCAAGACGCATGCCTCGCACTACACATATATCATAATTTCCAATTTTATCAGGGACTTCATCGAAGGGTACAGCATCCACCTGGAATTCAAATACCATGGAAGACTAGGCATTATGTGAATATAGGAATAGTAATTTGTTTTTCATAAGAAGAAGAAGAAGAAGAAGAAAACTATAGGAAAACCACCATAATGATTTAGAAATTCAAGATAATTAGTAAAGTGAAAGGAAAAAGGTCATTACCATGCCTTCCAAGAAAATGTATTGCTATGCATATATTTATTTATATCTAATATAACTCTAAAATATAATGTACAGCTTAACTTACAGCTCAATATAAAATTAGATCCTCATACTAATTTATATTCAAACGAAATCCAAAAACTGAAGCCTAACATTCTTAACCCAACAAAAACACTGTCATGATTAATCATTGATACCAAAGGTAGTACTAAAAGAAATCAAGTCCGAAATTGTAATAAAAATAAATAAAAAGCGAAGTTGTTTAACCTATAGCTATAATTTTTTACAAATTTCACCTCACAATACAATCAAATTGCAAACTTAGTACGAGAAGATGTGATCCATAAACTCAAATGAGATAATCCTGTCCAACCCAACCATAAAGAAATTAGAGTTGGCTGACCCAGCCAAATCAGCAACATTAAAGTCCTCCTGTCCTGGAGATTGATGTTGATTTTATGGTAGTGCTCGTTAACCACAAGCAAACATCAGATCTGTTCCCAACCATAGACGATAAGCTCTTATCATCACCCCCAAGCACACTACATATATTTCTCACCATCAATTGATCCGCTTGTACATGAATTTGATCTACCTGATTATGATCGAACTTGCTGTCTGATATCTATTCCAAAGAGGGAAGACCACGTCCATATATATCCGTCGAAAAGAGATATCCAAGAGTCGGCTCTCATCAAGGAGGCACGACCTTCATGAAGCATCGCATGCCTTCAAATGAGGGGTGGCGGACTTTAACCAAAAGTCAGCCCCTTTGAAACAAATCCGATAAGTCAAACTCGATAATGTATGTTTAATCATTAAACCTGATAATGCATATGTGACTTAAAAAAGATATTAAAGGATCAATATAAGATGATAGATTCATCAAATGTGTAAGGCCAATAGGCCATTCACACATTTGATCTTGCTGAGTCGGCCTGTAGGATTTCTACCAACGCTATATCATCAACACTCCCTCTTAGCTAGGGAGGAATCCTTCTTAATCTCTACAAGTCACATCACCTCATCTTGATGACTAACATAATGACTACACTCATGTGAATGAAAGAAGCTTATCACCTCATTGTGATGTTTAACCACAATGGCTACTCCCATATGTGGAAAGGAAACATATCACCTCACTGTGATATCAACCATCATGGCTTCTCCCATGGATGATGTAAGAATAGATATCACCTCACCGTGATGTCAACCATTATTGTGAGATCGTCACCTCACAATGATGGTGAAATGCATAAGTGTTCATCATTGTGAGATCGTCACCTCACAATGATATTCACCATGGCTACTCCTAGAGAGTGAATAAGCACAAATGCCAAGTCATGGAGTTTCTCACATGACATCCACCATACCTACTCGCAGAGGGTGGAACAAGGGTTGGAACCTCAAGCTTCTCTCACAGAGAAGAATGCACAACAAGGGCTGATACCTCAAACTTCTCTCACAGAGAAGAATGCATAACAAGGGCTTGCACCTCAAACTTCTCTCACAGAGAAGAATGTATTATAATACATATCAAGTAATTACTGATGCTAAGACTCCCTCTCAGCAAGGGCTTCATTCTCCACAGCTCCAAGCTTGTCTCGGAAATGCACAAACTTCACTTTGGCAAGAGGCTTGGTGAGAATGTCAGTCGTCTGTTCCTCAGTACAAATGTATCTCAACTAAACAGCATTCCTTTGTACCATATCTCCAATACAGTTATATTTGATCTTCCACATGTTTAGATCCATCATGAAATACAAGGTTGGAGTCTGCATCACTCTTCGTGAATCCCAAGCTCACCAAGTATCCATCTATCCAGGAATATCACTACCTAGGTGACAGCATAAAGGCCTTCCAGCCTACACTCATGGAATTGAATCATAGTCCTCTGACTGCTACAATTTCCTGATCACTAGAGAAACCATCTTGACATGGTCTACTCCCTCTAAATCAATATGACCAAGATCCTCGGAAGTCAACTGAAGCAAATCCTCTAGCTACTCCCTCAATCACGGAAGCATACCCTGCTCATATGGACCCAATCATAGAATACAAACTGAGCAAGGAAATGTAGCCTGATCACAACGCAGTGGGCATTGCAAACATCAGTACATCCGACATTGCTCCTGCCAACACCAAACATCCGAGCCATCTCGGTAACTACGACTCCCCTCACCCAGAATATATTGGACCTCTGTATTTGACCTCTACCTCGAGCAAGCATCCAACTCTGCGGACAATCAAACTTCAACTCCCAGCTCGGCGGAGAGATATTCCGGCTAGACATTGCCAAGACTTGGCTGCAGACATCGATCTGTCATCAGAATTTTGCCAACGACATCAACATTGTTAGCTTGGCTCGACCAATTGCGACTACCAACATTGCACCATACTACCTCGGCACAAATACTGAAATCCATCAAGCAAGCATCTGAACGTCCATTCTACTCGATCTAGTCTGGAGACATTGACATCTGCGTGGAGCTCGTTTAGCAATCATCAGTGAGCTAGACATTGGATAAGTCCAGCACCGCGTGGCGATATTGCAATACATTGAAGTTGAGACATACACGGAAGCCGTCAATCCCATGTCGAGCATTATCAAACATTGAAACCGATCAACTTGCGAGCGGAGACATTGCAGACATCTCTAGCCACTATCAACAGCGGGAAGACACATCCGCACGACACTGGAAACCTCGTCGATCGACATTCAAGCCAGCCTCTGTGAGAAGGCAAAGATCGGCACTCTCCCCGTTGAAGAAACATTCGGAATACATCAAATCACGACATGTCTCATTGACAGTAAGAGTTGCATGGAGGAATCCGCAGAGCTTGAACTGTTGTTGCTCCATTTTATCGTAGCACCTCATCAATTCTAACTCCATTAATTCAGCAAAACCAAACCATTCAGATTCCCAGAAGTTCGAATCTGCTCTGATACCATGTTGATTTTATGGTAGTGCTAGTTAACCACAAGCAAACATCAGATCTGTTGCCTTCCCAACCATAGACGACAAGCTCTTATCGTCACCCCCGAGCACACTACATATATTTCTCACCATCAATTGATCTGCTTGTACATGAATTCGATCTGCCTGATTATGATCAAACTTGCTATCTGATATCTATTCCAACGAGGGAAGACCAGGTCCATATATATCCGTCGAAAAGAGATATCCAAGAGTCGGCTGTCATCAAGGAGGCACGACCTTCATGAAGCATCGCATGCCTTCAAATGAGGGGTGGCGGACTTTAACCAAAAGTCAGCCCCTTTGAAACAAATCCGATAAGTAAAACTCGATAATGTATGTTTAATCATTAAACCTGATAATGCATATGTGACTTAATAAAGATATTAAAGGATTAATATAAGTTGATAGATTCATCAAATGTGTAAGGCCAATAGGCCATTCACACATTTGATCTTGGTTGAGTCGGCCTGTAGGATTTCTACCGACGCTATATCATCAACAATTGATTGTCCTCACTTGCATACCAAAATTGAATGTTGGGATCCCATATCAACCTCAAAATCACTACTATGCCTCTCTGTTGCACTATATTGAGATAGACATATCTCTCCCAAACTCCATCAGCATTCTTATCAATCCTGGAACAAAGGAGTGTGAGTGTTTCTTGGCCCACCTCCAAGTCCATGTAAAGAGTGCATAATCATAGGAGTTTCTAGATAACCTTGCAATTCTTCTTCATGGAACTCAAACTCAAACAGACCAATCATCACAACATCACATCTAATATGTTGCATACTACTGTATGGTCCCATCATTCTCATACACTATGAGTATGAATCATTGTAATTATGTTCATACCTAAAGTTTGGATTGATTATTCCTGGACATTGCTATCTTTTGTTATTGAGGAGTCCTCCTGTTTGACAGCTTGAAACTCTGATCTTTCTTTCTGCTCCATTATCATCACATCTTTCTTGACCTCCCCTTGTGCTTCTGCATTCTTCTCCATTTCAGGTTCCACCCTTGCTGTTGTTGAATATACATCTTCATTTCTTATTTGTCTTACGTTGTCATAAAATCTCCTTTCACTTGTATTTATCCAATCCAAATATCCCAAATAATCCTCAAATGAAAATACAGATTTAATTTGATAAGTCAGCCCTAAATATTCTTCAAATATTTTGATGGCTTCAAGTGTGTACCTTTTTAGATCCCATCATTCCAATCCAAAATTCTCCTTGCAGGGCTGCCGCCCATATCTTCTTCTCATTTGCCCATACAGTTGAAGCTCAAAATATTCAGTAAAGGTCAAATCTTGTCGAATAGATAGGCCTAAGATTATATATCTAGCATGACAACTTGCCACTTATTTAGCAGGTTCTTCTGGTTGTCGTAATGGCGTTAAATCCACATCTTCATCTTTTCATTGAGCTGCAAAACTTCTAACAGGCTGGCCAGAAGGTGTCTCTGATACCACTGAAATATCCTTCTTAAATTTCTCAGTTGAATATAAACAGAAAAATAACAAATACAGAAAAGTTTGTAATTCTTCAAAGGTTGAGAACTTCACAAATAGATTATCATATTAAAACTCACGCGTTCAAACACCTTTCTGCAATAATGTCCTCACACTTGACCATTCCAATGCAACAAAGTATTCTCATTTATGCGAACCTTAAGACATACTTTATTACAATATATAGACAATTGTTCACAGACACAGCCCAATACTTAGGCGATCACCATATCAGCTTAATTGTGATTTCAATCATTGAACACTTATAGACTCTTCAACTTAATCAGATTGGGTGCCACCTATGAATTCCTTCCACAGCTATCGGCTCCCCTTTAGGGATATGCGATTAGAGATCATGCGCCTTAGGAATGGCGCATTAGCAAAACCAAGTAGATGACCTGCGCTCCAATTCGATCTGACTCTTGTCCTGATCTGCCATGTCAAGCCCATGTGTAGACTCTTGTCCTGATCTGCCATGTCAAGCACATGTGTAGGTTCTTCGGGCTGAGGTCGAACAGACTCCACAAACTCCTTACTTGAATATTAAGACTAAGCTTTGTTACTGTCGAATACAAAGGCAAAGGGATTGCAGTATCGCTCTGCCTAATACTTCATCCCTTGAATCCACAGCTGGTCAATTCCCTTGAGCAGGTCCAATCACACCTAGTCACACAATACTCAAGTTTGCGTCTAAGTAATTGATGCTAGGTAATAGTAATACTTCGATAAAGATTGATCATGCAAGATTTGGCATCCTGCCTGATCCGAACTCTTAGGTTGGCATCCAAGAGGTCAAATGCATTCATTTAATGCAAACTGATGTAAAAAAAAAAATCGATAGCTCCATCTCCTTCGAAACTGTATTAATAGATGTTTTGCCAAGGTCAGCCCCAAGGAGGAAAACCGACTTAGCATAATACATGTTTTGCCTAAGAGTTTTGTTAAAAATTATTTAATAATTAACATTTATTTATAATTTTATTTATTATCTATCTGATAATTTATTTATTTATTTAGAAATTAAGGCTGGCCGACCCAGCCAAAGTGGGAACATTACATTTTGTGGTGTTGAATTCTAAGAATGGTTTTGTCGACATTGTTGATTTTTGTGATGAAACGTCTTCCCTATGTCAAATTTGGCCCCGCTTTAGGTCTTTCCTCTGCTTTTCATTACTAAATTTTCTTGCTCTCACACTAGCTTTGGCAAAAAAACCGGATCTCCCCATTCGCTCGGTGATAGACCTATGAGCATCTCCTAGAGTGCATGTAGTGAGGATACCTAAATGTACTTAGATATATAATTTGAGGCTGATTTAATGATTGAAAATCGTTTTATGATCTGAACTTCCAATTTAGCACCCACAATTAAAAAAAATGTTCATGTAATCCAAAACATATAGTCATGAAGCAAACATTACCATTGCCAGTTGATAGATTGATCATCATATTGTTTCATGGCACAGAAGTATGGTTCAAGTGGGTGGATTCAGGCATCTACATCAATCTTTCCTTTGATCTGAGAATTATCATGATTAATTTGGTATTTAAATGGTATCTAGACACTAACAGCTTTGGTTGGGGTTGATATCAACAATAGAAATGAACACGTTACACAGCAACATGCATGGTGATCATCAGGTTAGTTTTATGTCTCTAAAGTCTACATTTATTCTTCCACAAAACAGGTAAACAAATTGAAGTCAGTTGCCAGCTGAGACTTTGTAAAGTATTTAGGAAGGTGGGTATATGTCCTCTTAAATGAGGACCAAGTTTCTCTTTAAAAAGAATTGCTACAAGAGCCTTTGAGATGGAAAAAGGATATAGACTACATAAAATATTTCCATATTTATAATGCATATAATACAACTCAAGAAACTTCTATGCACCGGAGGCTGAAGCAGTTCAACCTTCACTTAAAACAAGTACAAGATGTGTAGTTGACGTTGGCATCAGAGAAGTACTGAACTCTAATGCCAACTCATACGATGATAGGACAATTTAGCTGCAATTTATATGATGCTATTCAGATAAAAATTTAAGCGAGCCTGAATTTTTCAAAGTTTAGAAACCCTAGAAACATACATGCTCAGATTAGCATTAATATAAACATGATAAGTGTGGTATATGACCCACGAAGCCATCTAAAAGTCCAGTTGCAGGGGAAGCCGAGGTACTACTCTATTTGCTAATTGGCTGCCTCGGGGGTTCAAACTACATTCGGTCTAGATGCCCTAATGCCGTGTGCAGACTAAAATCAAAGATAAAATGGTCACGAATTCAAGCCTCAATAAATCAGCACCAACATTTTAAAAGATACAGTGTTGCAAACATACCTGGATAAATTTATACGGAAGCAGGTATTGTTCGGTATACTCGAAAGCAGTAGGAAAGGCAACGCCACAGAAGATTACTCGTATCACACCAGTGTCTCCCATGATATTTTTTTGTTCTCCTTCCCACCTGGAATGTAGAGTGAGTTTTCTCTACTAGCAATGATTTATATATTCGTTAGTTGGCATCATTTGAATTGCAGGCTTTCTTCAAATTTCCCCTAGATACCATCGTATGAATTGCAGCTAAATTGTCCAATCATCGTCTGAGTTGGCATTAGAGTTCAACAGTTCTGTTTTATTCTATTTTATTCTTGTATATTCATAAATTATTAGTCCCTGGCTGTGGGGCGGTCTCTAGAGCAATTAATAAGTTCTATTAAAATGTTTAATTCTGAAATGGCGTATTGTTTATCGAGCACTTTATAATGTCGCTCATTTGGCCATTGTTTTTATCTTCTACGACAAAATCTACACGTGGAGTGTTTGACAAAATGCCTCAAAGAAATGTGGTCATGGAATGCCATGATTGAAAGATAAATTAAAGATGGGTTCATTGAAAAGGACTTAAAATGCTTCTATATGAAGTGACAAATGAGAAACGTAATCATCTCATAATTGATACTCCGGTTGAGTTTTTTTTTTCAGTTGTATAGGTACAAAGAATTTGGTAACTGGTAAAGTTCAAGTTATTAATGGTTTGTAGGCAGAATTTTTTTAAATGGGGAGAGTTGAACTCAAAGTTTCATATATTAAAAATATCTTTAACATAGTTATACAAAATCTTTTTTCAGTTGAGTGGATAATTAGTGTTGTCATACATCTTCAAAAAACAAAGATATCAATAATCTCTCTTGAAAAAAAAATTGGGAGCATGCTAGAATGTAGGAGCAACAGTTGGACAGAAAAAGAGGGAAAAGGGGCAAGTGGGTAGGCTAGCTTTAAACCTAAACACTCTATTGTTGATCATTGCATCACTCTAAGGCATTACATTGAAAAAGTTTGGGACAACGAAGGTGGAAAAGCTTTTTGATGCTTCATTGACTTCATAAAAGTTTTTTGATGTCGTTCCTAGTGATAAGCTTTGGCATAGAATGGAAGAACTTAGGGTTCCATTAGAGCAATTGTCCATAAACTATATGAGTATTTTATTGAGTTGGATATTGATGTTTGAATTGAGATACTTATGACATGGATTCTATTTCGATGATTCATTATGATGCATTATGTGGTGTTAATCTATGTTTTGATGATATCATTTGATTATTGATGATGTGAGATTTTATGCATTGTTTGCTTGGGGTTTAGGGTGATAGGAATGATTTCGTATTACTCATTCGTGAGCTTCATACAACATAACAATTTACTATCTCTAGTTGGGATTAGAGATTTATATGTATATGTGCATGTTTGATGCAGGATTGCAGGTACTAGACATCGACTCCACCCGGTATCACAAGTTTGAGTGGTAAAAGGAGACAGTGCAAGGCCCAAATTTCACCCAACCCTAGCCATTTTCCTAATCTAGAGACAATTATCTAATTTTCATTTTATCCTGCCTGGTAAACTTTTCAACTTGACCAGCGACACTGGCATGACACGCCCTCCGGCTCCACGTGAAACGCTTTTGACCCGGAGCTATGAACCGGTGAGGCCACAACCGGGGGACCTCATCCCCACACTTCACTTGTTCAAACCCGTGAGCACAACAGCCCAGCGAAGACACAAGGCCTACGAGCACAATGGCCCAGCAGGGGTTTGAACCTTGGTGGCCGCTTCACCAACGAAGTGTTTTCACCATGACACTGCATGTCTAAAGACATTGATTATTATTATTATGTAAGTGGATATTTTATTATTTATTTATTTTGCTTTGAGGTGGAACTAATTGTTCGATCTAGGAGGGAAACTAGTTGTCTTTTTTTTGTGGATAATTATATTTTAATTATTTATTTACTTATTTATTCTTTTTCCGATTATTAAAGAGTCAATTTTTTTAGAAGATTTATAATGGGTGATGTATTATTTGTTAATATTATTTAATCATTTTTATAGGAATTATTATTATTTTGGAATATATTTAATATTATTTAATATCTATGTAATTGTTTATTTAATATTATTTGATGTTTATTTATTATTTATTTAATATTTTTAGGTTTAGGGTTCTTGCTTTTTGTGAGCTTTATTTAGGTAATTGTGTTTTTTTTATTAGGTTTTTATGGAAATTAATTAAGAGGTGATTATTATTATTTTATTTGAGTGAAGAATTTTTATTGTGTCTTTAGGGAGAAAATTTGAGGACAAGAATTTGTGTATTTATTATTTATTATTTATTATTTATTATTTATTATTTATTATTTATTATTTATTATTTATTGTTTATTGTTATTGTTTATTGTTTATTATTTATTGTTTATTATTTATTATTTATTTATTATTTATTATTTATTATTTATTATTTATTATTTATTATTTATTATTTATTATTTATTGCTTATTTTTAATCATCTATTATTTATTGTTTATTATTTGTTGTTTGTTGTTTATTGTTTATTGTTTATCATTTATTATTTATTGTTTATTGATTATTATTTATTATTATTGGGTAAGTGGATATTTTATTATTTATTTATTTTGCTTTGAGGTGGAACTAATTGTTAGATCTAGGAGGGAAACTAATTCTCTTATTTTGTGGAAAATTATATTTTAATTATTTATTTACTTATTTATTCTTTTTCTGATTATTGAGGAGTCAACTTTTTTTAGAAGATTTGTAATTGGTGATTTATTATCTGTTAATATTATTTAATCATTTTTATGGGAATTATTATTTTTTTATCGGTATTTTTTATGGGAATTATTATTATTTCAGAATCTATTTAATATTATTTAATATCTATCTAATTATTTATTTAATATTATTTGATGTTTATTTATTATTTATTTTAAAAAAATTAGGTTTAGGGTTCTTGCTTTTTGTGAGCTTTATTTAGGTAATTGTGTTTTATTTATTAGATTTTTATGGGAATTGATTGAGAGGTGATTATTATTATTTTCTTTGAGAGAAGAATTTTTATTGCATCTTTAGGGAGAAAATGTGAGGACATGAATTTGCAGTTTTTAGATTTACTTCAAAGCGTGGTTGATATTTCTTGAGCTTGAATGTTTTGAAGACTTGGTTGCTGATTTGAGAAGATTTTGTGTTTCATAATTCATTATCAACATTCTCTTCTCTCTCTTTTTCTTTCACAGGTTTTCAAGTAGGTATTTGTTTTACTCTCGATTTATGTAATTTGATTTTAAATGATTAGTAGGGGAATTAGGGTTTGATTGAATTATATCTATCATTTGTGATTGTGTTATATTTGTTATTTGCGAGATAGGGTTTGCATGAAAGTCATAATTTAGTTTTGTAAACTAGGCTTGATTTTGTATCTATGTTGGTTCTTTTATTTGTGGATTGAATTTTACTTGAACCTTAGGTGATAGGTTAGTTAGGTACACTTAGGGGGAGTGGCTCACTATGGGGGTTGGGGCTCAAAAGTGGTTGTCAGGGTAACCCATAGGTGAGTTTAGTAATAAGTGATAACATTAATAAACTTTGGGTTGGGTTACACACTAACAAGATAATTATGTGCCCCACTCATGCCTTATGTGCTCGGGTAACCCATATGTGAGTTTAGTAATAAGTGATAACATTAATAAACTTTAGGTCGGGTTACACACTAACAAGATAATTATGTCCCCCCCCTCATGCCTCGTGTGCTCGTATAGGCAAAGGGTGAGAATAAGAAGGTTTGGTCGTCTGTTGAGATGTTGAGATGGTAAGCCTGGTAATCTATTGAGATGTTGAGCTAGCTAGATCATGCATTACCTTGTCTTCACAAAAGGAATGCACGATTCCGCATGAGTTGTTGAGACTATGTGATGACACTCTTCTCTTTGTGTGTCCTAGTTACCTATGGTATCATACTTATGTGGAACCCTCTAGGAGTTTCTTTAGATGCCTTTTAATGGCTTTGTATGTTATCTATACTTTCATTTCTTATGTTATGGTATCTTTTGTCTTTTTGGAAGTATGTATGTTTTGATTTTTTATTTTGTTACTCTAGAGGTATCCTCGTGACCGAGCCCAGCGCCCAACTTGCCTTACCTTGGTCTTACTTGCTGCCAAGTTGGGGTCAGGAAGGGACGAGTTGAGGCGAGACTAGTCCTCTTGGGATGTACACAACTACCCCACAAGCCACGTGCATTGGGCGAACCTGAGCCTCGGAGTCAAACCTAATGGGGAGAAAATCCACAACCCAAGCCAACTTCGCTGCCCATGTGAGCTATGCATGTTCTGATTATCTTCCCTAACCTGTTTGTTTCTGTTTGGGGCTTTGTGTCTATCTCCTAGCACGAGGGCGGGCCTACAAGTTCCACATGGTTAGGTGGTGATGCTTTTTCCACCCATTGGGAATACCTTGGAGGACTTGCATGTGAGCGGCTAAGTGGACCTATTCAATATGTTTCAGTGTGTTCGTATCTCAGTTATGAGATGATCTACCTTTATGATGTAATTTGTAATGTATCTTCCAAAACGATGTAAAGGACATGTAATTTGCATATTTATATTTCTAATCAAGAGTTGTTGATATTATTCCAAAAGGAAAATATTGTAAAAATATATGTGTATCATTGGATGTTTTGCATGTTTATGAGTTTATGTGTTTTTCATGTGATCTTACTATCAATATATGCTTATTATAGGAATCTTTCTTTGGTGTTTTAAAATGAACATAGAGTAGATATTTGTGTGTTAAGTTAGAAATTTAAATTAAAAAAAATTACTTGATGTGAAATTGAGTTATTAGTTGATTATTTTGTCGGACCTTACAAGGCGTTACAAGCTCTCATCATCTAAGATATGCAATAGGTATATGGATGGTGCCAAAAGAAGATTGGGAAGAAAGGACTTGCATTTTTTGTAGCAAGGGGGTGGTGGAAACTAAATGACATTTCATCAAGGAATGTGCAGCATATAAAGATATCTATAGTTAGTTAAATAATGACTTAAAGGTAGACAATTTGAATGAGATTTTTGAGGAGGCAAGGCTTCACAAAATGACAAGTTTCTTACTCAATATTTATATAGAAAAGAAGTTGAAAATGGGTTAATTTGGTGTCTCTTGGTTCCTTAGAATATTGGGTCTTGTGGACGTCATTAAAATCCCTTCATTTATTCATTCATCAAAACATAATTGAAAGTGTTTGTTTTTTAAGATGTAGTTGCAAGTGTCACTTTCTACTATCATGGTTTTTACAAAAAAATAAAATAGAGAAGAATTTATGCATGAATTTATTTTGAATGATTTCAAATTGTGAATAGTTTTATTTGTAGTTTATTTTGTGTGGATGAAATTTGAAGTTCTTTGTAATTTACCATGGCGTTCATTAAAGTAGTTCAATCTTACAAAAAAAAATTAGGAATTTCAAACAAGTGCAATTGGTACGTGTAATATCAGGTCATGCAACCTTTACCAACATCCTCACAAATTTTACAAAAATGGAAGCATTGGAATGGGGTATGGGCATCCATTGATGCATAAAAGAAACTTTTGTCAAATGTTTAGATGTAAGTGCTCTAATAGACATTATATGCAAAATGTGATAGCATATGCAAGAGACATAAACAATTTGACAAAGTGCCTCAAAGAAATTTGGTGTTATGGAATACCATAATTGCAAGATATGTTCAAAATAGGTTTGTTGAAAATGGCATAAAAACTTTAAGCGGTGTGTGGAAATCCATTAAAGCATAATTGAAAGTGGATTTTTGTAATATATAGTAGTTACAAGTGTTACCTCCTACACCATGGCTCTCACAAGAACTTATGCACAAAATTTAATAAAGAATAATTTATGCAATAGTACTCTCTTCAATGATTCTGAATTGTGGTTGATTTTCCTTATAGCTTATATTGTGTGGATGAGATTTGAAGTTCCTTGTAATTTCCCATGGTGTTAACTAAAGTGGCTCAAATTTCCAAAAAGACTTTGGAAAATTTCAAGCAAATGTAATTGGAAGGTTTAAGATTGGACTTTGCAACCTTTGTTAGGATCCTTGTAGCCCATACAAAAATGAGATCATTGGAATAGGGTAGGACATCCATCAAAGAATTTTAAAATGGGGTTTTTGTCAAATTTGTAGTTGTGCTAGTAGACATGTATGCAAAATGATGAAGCACGGACAAGGCAGATAGACAATTTGACAAAATGCCTCAAAGAAATTTGAGGTTATGGAATATCATGATTGCAAGATAAGTTTAACATGGGTTTGCTAAAAAAGGCCTTAGAATTTTTTAAGCAAAGTTTGAACATCTATCAAGCATAATTGAAAGTATATTTTCTTAAGATATAGTATTTACAAGTTTCAATTCCAATCACCATAACCTCCATGAGACTTACACATAAAATTCAATAAGAAATTTTTTATGGAGAATTCATCTCATGAATAATTTTTGAATTGTGATTAATTTTCTTTGTAGCTTATCTTATGTGGATGATATTTCAAGTTCCTTATAGTTTCCTTTGGTATTCACTAAAGAGGCTCAAATTTCCAAGGAGGCTCTAGAAACTTTCAAGCAAATCCAATTGACAATTGTACAACCAAGCTTCATAACCTTTACTAACATCCTCATAGCCCGTGTGAAAATGAGAGAATTGGAATAAGGTTTGTCCATAATGTCATCAAAGCATAAGAAGATGGGGTTTTTTGTTAAATGGTATAGTTGTAAGTCCTCTACTAGATATGTATGTACAATGTAGAAGCAAAGGTGAGACATAGAATAGTTTGGCAAAATACCTCAAATAAATGTCATGAAATGCAATGTCATGATTGTAGGATATGTTCAACATGGGTTTGTTGAAAAGAACAAACTTACATATGAACATACATTAAAAATATTGAAATTATATTTTTGTAAGATATAGTAGTTGTAAGTGTCACTTTTTATCCACACAACCTTCATAAGAACTTATTTATAATTAATCAATGTAGAAATTCACTCTTTAATAATTTCAAATTGTGATAAAAGAAAATTGTAGCTTGTATTGTGAGGATGAAAATGTCCATGTAGCTTCTTATGAAATTCACTAAAGTGGCTCAAATTTGAAATATGTAAGGTGCATATTTATTTTATAGAGCTTAGAGTGCATGATATGTTTGATGATAAAATTGAGTAACACTAGACACTTATTAAATAAGTGTGTGTGTGTGTGTGTGTTTACATATATATTACACAACTTCTCTCTCATGGCAATGTAATTGTGATGATTAATGTTTAGTTGTCTTGAACTAATTATTGTCATGTTTTTGGGGCGATTTTCTTTAAAGATTAATATGTGATGCTTTTTTTAGGATTTTATCTTTACAAATTTGTAATATGTGCAAATTGGGTAGAATCATTTTGGGATTGTTGAGGAGGAAAAGAAATTTATGAGTAATTAAGGGGAACTATATGATGGAATATGGATGAGCATGAAAGAAAGAAGTAGTCTAATCTTTGAATTACATGGGATGAGGATGTTAAAATTATGCATTGGAATGCACAAGTGATGTGTTCCCCTTGAGTAATAATAGTCTACCCACTAATTATGATTGATGCAAGATCTCCAAGAATAAGGATAAAATTAACAATAATGATAAGAATAAGATTATTACCTTCAATCATGTCCATACTATATTTGTTGTAGCAAAATTGGCCCTAAGGATTTTACAACCATGATGGTAGCATTGATTGTAAAATATAAGTTTTTTAATCCCTATTTTTATCCTTTTTCTAAGCCCTAATTTCCCTTTTCCTAGTTTATCAGCTTAAAACCCTTACCGTTATGATAATATCTAATGATTATAATTCACACTATCGAATATAGAGAAACTCTTGACCAAAAAAAAATTTTTTTGGGATATTATTTTTGTAGAGATACACCTTGGAATGTATAATTATTTGATACCATAACCATGGGTCAACAAGCCTCATCATGATGACATGATCTTGCATTTCTGATTTCTGATCTACATGGTTTTCTAGAACGCAATATATCTCTTATAAAAATAACTTTCCTAAGATTCATTCTAACACTAAGCTAATCATTAGAGAGTTCCAGGTCAAATATTTAGTAACTATAGTTAGTTCTCATATCATCAAAACACGTGTTTATAGTATCTAGTAGCTTGGTTATTATTGACTTGATTAAATGTAAACAAATAAAATAAAAAACTATAAAGTAATGCTTCAAGTAAAACAAATGTTGGGTGTCTGTGATGTAATCATATCAATGCTAATGCTTTGCTTGATAATAAAAAATTATATTTCATAATATTTATCTCCAATCAACATACATGAGATATGTTTTCATTAAAACATATTGATATTATAATTCAATGGGCTTGGATGTTTTGTTCCAAAGTTGTCCATTTACGAGGCTTTTAACATAGGATTGCTTTACATTAGTCTTAATTTTTATGTTTTTTCAATTGGTTGTGGATTTTGAAGCTCAATATTTTGAAACACGGGGAAAGATGCACAAAATAGGAACTTGTATGGTGGACCTATTATCTCTTCTTAAGTGAAGCTTCTCACTTTTTTCTATCCTTAGTAAGAAATGTGTTTTCATCCATGGAGATAAGTTTAAATAATTATATATTTCTATCCAAAATAATTTTAGGAAAAAATATATTTAAAATGTTTAATAAGGTTGAGTTTTTTTTGTGGGAATAAAGCATAGTCTTTCCTATGGATATTCCCTTATTGCTACTAAGCATAGTAATCCTCTATCCCTAGTTGAAATGAGGTTGGGTTGATCATTATATGCTTCGAGTTAGTGAATTGAGTCATATCCTTCCTATAGTGGATTTGGGTAAAGTATGCTTCTGTGGAAGAAGTTAAAATGCAACAAGTAATCACAAAGTCAATTCCAAGAAGTAACTTCAAAATGTTACACAAGTTAAATTAAATTAACTATAATTAGCTTCAATTTTGATGTCACCTATATTGGGCTACACGTTATATATGTTCCTTTATATTTGATAGCAATTTACATAATACTTGTTATTGGATTCAATACTTTTGATTTTAGACAATGGTTTTTTAATATACTTCTTATTGGCTTCAATCTAATTTGAGACAAAGGGTTCACAATAGATTTGTCATTTCCTTCAAAACTTTGATTCTTTGAAATTTTATCATGTGTTTCAAATTATACATTATATTCTCGTGAATTTTGTTATCTCAAACTTTGTATTGTGTTTATTTCAACTTTTTATATGATGGTTGGGTTTTATATTATTGGCTTCATTTCTTTTAACTATGGTAATGGAAACACATTATATATGTTATCTTGAATTTAGTTATTTTAGTTTAGATGATATATAGTTGTTATTGTTGGATTCAATTCTCTTATCTTTGAAAATAGATTTATATTATATTTGTTGGTACTCTACAAAAAATTCTATGTAATATTTCCTTTTGTTAAAAATATTACCTTCATAATGGTAGAAATTGCAATTTTTGTGTCAAAATGGCTTCATCCTATCCGTCTCTTATGTCTGGCTAGGTCCTAAAATGCATAAAACCTTAAACCCCAAGATTGCAAAGGTATGTCCTAAGCCTTAAACCATGTGTGTTATATTTTGATTTTGACTAGCTGTCGGTAGTTCCCGATTATAAGTTATAACCTTGAGCCTTTGCATGTCATCTACCATTAGCTCCTCTTTCCTAGCAACTAGCCTGCCCAATTTTTTATTTTTCCTCTCTAGGCGCATAATATTTCCTATGTCCCTTCTAGCCAAATCAACGACTCACGTGGCCTTGTGGCCATTTGTCATGTTAGAGCTATCAAAGCTTAGGAGAATGCAAATTCTCCAATCATTGATGGGATCATTGCAAGCCAAAGACATGATAGGGAACTTTGCTACATTTTGATTGGACTGTGGTGTTGTGGAGCCATATCTATCAGAGCCTCATCATGAAGGAACACAATGGACCACTGAGAGGGGGGTGAATCAGTGGTAATAAAATACTTTTAACTTTCTAAATAAATAAAAGTTTAATAGCAGTAATCTAAAATTATGATCAGAGACATTAAACACATTTGCACACACACCCACAAGGGAGACACATAACACCAGAGATACAAGAAAAAACCCATAGTGGAGAAAAACCTTGGTAAGAAATGTTGTTGGAGACTACTACTCCAATCCAACCTCACCAGTAAATCATTGATTACAAAGTTTAGGGCACCAACCCAGGAAGCACCAACCCCTGTAGTTTATGGGCACCAACCCAAAGGAGCACCAACCACTGCTCTAAGCACCCACTCAGAGATTACAATGAAGATAAATTAAAAATATAATTTATGCACCTTGTTACAAATGAGATTTTGGAACACCTTACTATTTTGTTGTTGTCTCATTATGTAATTTGCACTTGTGATTGTGTGACTCTTCTCTGCTCTCAATCTATGTTCTTTGCTCTCTTTCTTTTGCTATCAGCCCCTTTTGCCAACCTTTTGTTCTCTGCTCTTCTCTGCAACTAGCTCTATGCTTTCTACTCAAATAATTTCTCCACCTACTGTGGTGTCTGCCTTACCTCTTCACTTCTATGGTCTCAGGTCTCTACTACTCTCTATCTCACTCTAAGATCTATGCACACACATTTTTGCATAGGTTGGTTTTGATCTTCATTAGCATGTTTGTCTCTGCCAGCTCAGCTGACACACCTACCATTGTCAAATCTCATCTCTTGTCTTCAATTCTCGATCATCTCTGTACCCTCTTGTTTTTTCCTCCAAGAGTGAATTTAAAATTTGATCTTCTTGGCCTCTAAGAAATCATATCTGTAGGCTGATAGAATTCTCTATACATTCTTCTTAATCAGATAGTCGGTAATAATAAATACATCCCCTTGGCATCCTTATGTATTCAAATTATTCTTCTAACATTTGATTACTATACTTAGTAATCTTCGGTCTGGTAGTGTAAAGTGGAAAATGGGATCCTAGTGACTCCCCACCTAGGAGAGAGAAAGGAAGCCACTAGGATGATTTTCACTTGGGAGGAATTTTACATTCAAAAGAGGGGTTGAATCCACGAGATCCAAATCCGAGAGAAACAAGGGTGTGAATTCTGAGTGGATTTCAAGTGGTTGAAGTGCGATTTACCCTCTTTTGTAAATGAGAAATTTGACTTGTTGATTATGCGAAAAAGAGAGAGGAAATGAGTGAAATGAGGTGCTACCAGTTCGAAATCGCATTGTAACTTTGGATCTGAGCTAATCAAACTGACGTGGATCTACCCTGCTAAATTAGAGAAAAGTCGTCAGGACCGTGGCGGGAATGTACATGGTCCGCCACAAAATCCGTGAAATGAAAAGGGTTCTTTTGTCTTTGCAAACGAAGCCCAAACCTGCAATTACAGCTGGGCACCTACAACCTACACACATAAAAGAGAAGAAAGGGGGGTTGTGGATAGGGGTTTGCCTCAGTCAAACCTTGGTTGAGGAATCAACCTAGAAAGAAAGTAATCGCAAATGCTTGAATGTAAATAATAGAGATGTATACCTTGTAGATCTACAACTTATTGATGATGATTGCTTTTCTTCTTTAATGTAATCACAAATGTTGTATGAAATGGCATGTAACATGACAAAAACCCTAACACACACACATGCTTGCAAATGAATGTGTAATGTTGCTCCAATGGATGAATGAAGAAGACTTGAATGCTTGATGATGACCTTGAAATCTTGTATCTTCTCTCTATGCTCTTTATCCATCTATGCGCTATCCATCAGTCTATCTTTTGTCCTCCCTTGAATGAGGGTATTGAATTCCCTTTTATACATGCCTCAAGGATTAAATTTCAACCACCAAAGGCCGACAAAGTAGAATAACAAACCCCAAAGACAAGAAGTGAATAGGAGACCAGGCAACCCACAAATAGGACCACCCTAGGAGATGGGGATAGGGGCACCACACCACTATCCTGGGGGGACAGGGGTGCCACACCACTATCCTTGGGGGAACAGGGGCACCACACCCTTCTCCTAGGGGGGACAAGGGCGCAATGTCCCTGTCCTGCCCTATTTTGGGCCCCAGACAGGATACAGAGCAACCACAAAACATAAAGGAGTAAAGGAGAAGGGTCAGAAATGCAGAAGTAGGTCCCAGTTAAGGAAGGAGATGTTGCCACCAAGGTGAGGACCCCAAATGTGGTTAAAATTGCAGGGGTCACAATTTTATGACACTACATTTAGCCCCCACTTTAGCGGGAGTATGGCTTACGCCACTACTGCTGATAAAGTAGAAGAAAAGAGAGATGAAGATGGGAGATGCAGAGCAAAAACACAAGGAGTATAAGACATCACTAATATTTAGGAACAAAAAGCCCCCAATCTTAGGGTCTTAACTCATGCCAACATATGCAAGAGCACACAAAACAAAAAGACACAAGACACACAAAATAAAGACAAAGCGCAAAAAGACACACAACAAGAATAAGACACAAAATGACAAACTAACTAACCGAAGAGATCTCAAGCTCAGATGTCTCAACAACTAATCAGGACACAAAACCAATTCCATCACATAAACACAAGCAATCACATAAAAGAGCAATGCTGACATCATCCATGAACTATCAATAGTAAAACTATGAGTTCATGAGAGGAAGAAGAGAGAGAACATGAATACACACTTTGGTGATCCATGAGAAGAAAAGCGAAGGAGAAGGAAACCATGGACGTCTCACCCCTAAAAATAGGTGATCTATGGAGATGAGGACATGGAAAATATCTCCCTTAGAGCTTGCCTAGGTGATCCATGTAAAGAGAGAGAGTGAGAACTTTGTTAGTTCCACCCAACCTCATGCGCATGTGTGCAAGTGAGGTTCGAAGAGCCTCATAGGAGTCTATGCCCAAGTACGCTACAACATGTATAGAATGTGTAGTAAAAATGTCAAGAAAGGTGTGATATCTCGCTCTAATAGACCATGATTTGGTTTTGAGAATAATCACCCTGCATAAGAGAAAAGTGGCGTCATCTCACTCTAAGAGATTGTGCTCTGGTTCTGAGAATGACCCATTGTACAAGAGAGAAGTGACGACATCTTTCTCTAAGAGGTTTCCCCCTGGTTCCAAGAATGTCTCACTATACAAGACAAGAAGAAGTGAAGACATCTCACTCTAAGAGACCGTGCTCTGGTTCCGAGAATGACCCATTGTACAAAAAGTGATGACATCATGCTCTAAGAGGTTTCCCTCTGGTTCCAAGAATGTCCCATTGTTCAATGCATGAGAGAAGTATAGTACAAAGGAGTAGAGTGGGTGCCCCCCCTTAAGATGTCAACATATGTTGATGTTGTTATCTCAAGGAAAGTAGAACAAGGATACCTACCTTCATCACAAAGAAGATATATGCCATGCAACAATGTCATAAATCCAAGCAAGAGAGGGAATACTCTTCAAGCAAGGATAAGATAGTTGAAAAGAGATATCTTTTTGTAAGTGTAAAGGTGATCCTTGGAGGAGAAGATATCTTTGTTCAAAAAGACATCTACCCCCAAGAGGAGTTGTCTTAGACAAATATAACATATTCTAGAACAAGAAAAGGAAAGAACAAGAATGCAATCCTTCCTCCTATTTCTAGGTGAAATGGATTCTTGATGAGGGATGACTCACTTTTAGCCCCCAGAGGGATAGTTGGATTTATCATATATGTACATAACCAAGTGTAAAAGAGGTCGTAGTCAAGGATTAACACTTCTTGTATAAGAGAGAATCCTTAAGTCAATAACCAACAATTCCACACAAGGAATGAAATCAAGTAATAGAACTCACACCATCCACTTAATAGGAAAAAGTGGATGCCTAGAGAAAGAGAGAGAGAGAAAGATATTTTCCCCCCAAGCTAAAGGACAATGAGAAGAGCTTACACAATCTACTAGAGAGAGATTTAAACATAAGCAAATGTGCAATGAACTTACATGAAGACATGCAAGAAAAGACATTAGTAAATGTAAAATACATATCTCAAGAAGTGGTAATCTTCAAAAAGAAGAGAGAAAAAGCATCATATATTCCCCCTAGGGGGATTAGTCATAAAAGCATACCATTATAAGAAATGATAATCACATATGAAAAATGAATCCCCTAAAGGAAATAACGATACAAGGGAAAGGAGTGAAAATCCTCACCCCCCAAGTGAGGAGAACAAGGAGAAATATTACACATTTTCTGAAGGTGATTAGTTTCAAGTGATATACCATCCTAGCGGAACAAATCATTTCAAGGAAGGGATACATACTTCTCAAGAGATCATTCCCTACTAAGGGGCATATCATACTCACGAATAATCGAAACCATAGAAGAGGTAAGATTTCCAAGAGAATGAGGGAAAGAGAAGAAGTGCAGTACTCATTAAAGATGCCCCTCTCCAAGCAAAGAGGAAAACCAAAGAACAATTATGTGCTCACATAGGAATAGCCCTATGCAAGAAAAGAGATCTAATAATGAATAATGCACAATGATAGAGATAAATGAATAGAAAGAAGATAAAAAGGACTTCATGTTGCTGCCCCAAAGTATGTTAAAGTGAAACAATACCACCACTAATGATAAAAATCCCCCATGAAATGGGATAATTATGTCATAGGATGAAGAGAAACATGAAGGGAAAGGAAGTGCTAAGGCACGATGTTTTTACCGAGAAAGATAGCTAGATCTTCTGCGAGACAAATGTGTGCAAGATCATATTGTAGTTGAACAAATTTCTTAAATGCATAACATTTTCCCATAGAATGTAAATATAAATCATGAAAAATGCAATATTAAATACCTTTCACTTGCTTAAGATTTTTGTTTTTATTTTGAGGAGGAAAGGAAATGTTCTTGTCATATTTCAACCTCCAATAGATTCTTGCAGCTAATCTGTTAGGATGGTAAATATCATCTTCCCATGAAGAAGAAGGTTTGTTAGAAGGAGTTTCATTAGCCACAATTCTAATTTTGCCACTATCTATGCCATCTTGAATAGATTTTTGAAAATTAGGGCAATCATCAGCATTATGATCATGAGTTTGATGAAATGAACAAAAAGGATGCTTTGAAGAAGAAGCATTCTTGCGAGCTCTCTTGATTTGTGGTTTTTGAAGGTAATCTTGAAAGTTTTAAAGTCTAAGGAATTCGTCCATAGAAAGAGGGGTACCACTTCCTAGGCCTCTTGTAGTAGTTTGTGTAGGAGGGTTTATAGGGACATGAATTCCATGCTCAAATTTCCCAATTTCTTGTCCTTTAAAACCTTGTTTTGTGATTATATGAAAGCCACAACTATAAGAATTTTGCAATTGACTGGATGGAGGAACAAGATCATGAATTTATTTGAAATTTGATGTGTAAGGAGGTAGAAAAGGATTTGTAGATGAAGGAGGAGTATCATGTGGAATGAGAATCTCTTTGCCTTTATCAAGCTTATCTTTTTTGGAAGATTGGGGAAGAACATCATCATCTAAAAGCTCATTTTTAGTGGTTTCTATTTTGAGGAGAAAGGTCATGAATAAAATGTGTGACATCATCCTCTCTACATAGACTTTGATGTTGAAGATAGGTCCTTGGAGAATAAGGAGGATCTAAAGATGTAAGAATGTTGATGTTTTCATATTGCCCCCTTTTATCAAGGGTATGTGTAGAAGAAGAAGATAGATCCACATTACTTTCTAATGCATGCTTTCTTGTAGAAAGATAATTGGGTAATGCATTAGATCTCATTTCTTTCACACAAGATAACCTAGGAGAGGTACAAGGGTTAGGATCTTTAGGTTTAGGATCTACAAAAGCTTGAAGGTGATTAACATTGGAAATGCATTTTGTTAACAACATCACCATAATGCAATATAAATGATACATGAAAGCTTTGAGATCTAATTGAAAAGAAAATAATTTGGAAATCCTAACAACACAATATGACCAAGTGCTATGAAGAAAGAGAAGCAAGAGGAAATGGAAGAAACTCTTATCCGTCACATGATAAATATATGCAAAAATTAATGTAAGCACATGCGAAAGAGGAAGTAAATCCAATTTATTAATTGCCATTAAAAGTCTCTTAAATAAAATCTGAATTTGTTGGAAAAGCAGATCTAAAATTAGGACCTTTTTATGAAAATTAATTTTAAGATGTGAATTCGATGAAATTTGAATTTGTGTTTGACTTTAGAGAATGTTAAAATTGATAAAGTACGCTGATTTTATGGATTTGAGCAGAAAAAACATAGTCAATTCCATCTCCCGAAATTTCAGGAAAAAAGCCGAGGACCGTGGCGGGAACGCACACAGTCTGACCAACTTTTTTCAAAATTTTCAGGGATGATAGAGATTATGATTTTAATGTAGAATACAAAAAAACAGTTGATTTGGAGATGTCTAGATTGGTCAAAATTGAAGTCAAAGGTCGAAATTGAAAAGATCTTAAAAGTTAGGGTTTTATGATTTAACCACTAAATTTTCAAAATAAAGAAACAAATTTGAATTGCAATTTTGAAATAGAAATCAGATCTTAAACAAACAATGCAAATTTTACACTTCACAAGTTTAATTTTCACAAAATGAAAAAGTAGGGTTTTTATGCAATTAACCTCTAAAATTTGCAAATAGATCAAACTTGAAAATAAAAATTTGAAATTAAAACTGCAATTAATCAGATCTAACAATGAGAAATCAGAATTAATGTGTAAGACGTCGGGTTCACCAAAATGTAAAGTGGAAAATTGGACCTTAGTGACTCCCCACCTAGGAGAGAGAAAGGAAGCCACTAGGATGATTTTCACTTGGGAGGAACTTAACATTCAAAAGAGGGGTTGAATCCACTATATCCAAATCTGAGGGAAACAAGAATGTGAATTCTAAGTGGATTGCAAGTGGTTGAAGTGCGATTTACCCTCTTTTGTAAATGAGAAAGTTGTCTTGTTGATTATGCGGAAAAGAGAGAGGAAATGAGTGAAATGAGGTGCTAAAAGTTTGGGATCGCGTTGTAACTTTGGATCTGAGCTAATCAAACCGATGCGGATCTGCCCTGCAAAATTAGAGAAAATTCGTTGGGACCGTGGCGGGAATGTACATGGTTCGCCACAAAATCCGTGAAATAAAAAGGGTTCTTTTGTCTCTACAAACAAAGATTAACCCTGCAATTACAGCTGCGCACCTGCAAACTACACATGAAAAAGAGAAGAAAGGGGGGTTGGGGATAGGGGTTCGCCTCAGTCAAACCCTGGTTGAGGAATCGACCTAGAAAGAAAGTAATTGCAAATGCTTGAATGTAAACAATAGAAATGTATACCTTGTAGATCTGCAACTTGTTGATGATGATTGCTTTGCTTCTTGAATGTAATCACAAATGTTGTATGAAATGGCATGTAACATGACAAAAAACCTAACACACACACATGCTTGCAAATGAATGTTGTAATATTGCTCCAATGGATGAATGAAGAAGACTTGAATGCTTGATGATGACCTTGAAATCTTGTATCTTCTCTCTATGCTCTCTATACGTCTATGCGCTATCCATCCATCTATCTTTCATCCTCCCTTGAATGAGGGTATTGAATTGCCTTTTATACATGCCTCAAGGATTAACTTTCAACCACCAAAGGTTGACAAAGTAGAATAACAAATCCCGAAGACAAGAAGTGCATAGGAGACTGGGCAATCCAAAAATAGGACCACCCTAGGAGATGGGGACAAGGGCGCCATGCCATTGTCATGGGGGAGACAGGGGCTCCATGCCCTTGTCCTAGGGTGGACAAGGGTGCCATGCCCCTATCCTACCCTATTTTGGGCCCCAGACAAGATATAGAGCAGCCATAAGACATAAAGGAGGAAGGGAGAAGGGTCAGAATTGCAGAAGTAGGTCCTAGTTAAGGAAGGAGATGTTGTCGCCAAGGTGAGGACCCCAAATATGGTTAAAATTACAAGGGTCACAATTTTATGACACTGCAGGTAGATTTCCTCAAGCCTCACAACTGTCTGCAACATAGCCATCATTAAATGTTGCTTCGTTCTTTCACAGTTTGCTCTGTACTCTGATTACTAACTTTAGTAATCTTCATTTACCGGATGAGATTTGATATCCTTCCTTGAGCTACAGAAACAATCTGCAACTTGGTCACCATTAATGCATTCTCCATTCTCTTTCAACCTACTTCAAAAAGGTTGACAACTATCTCATTTAAATTCACCATCACCGTAATCATTGACTTTTGCATGTCAATATTCATATTCAACCACCTAGAAGCCACATGTCTTTAATTATGTCATCTAGATCACTCGGTCAAGTCTGGTCAACCACCACAAGGACCTATGTGTCTATCAAGCTGCAAGCATGGCATCAAAATCTTCTTATTCACATCCAAAATCACTGGTCAAACTTTTGTCAGTAGCCACATGTATTGTCTTCCCTATCAACATGCAGATGTGGCCTAAAAAATCTTCAATGATTCGTTCATAGGGCCTCCAGTCAATAATCGTCAAATGCCCACATGGACAAGTCAACTAGCGGGCTACATAAAATTATCAAACTCTACAATGTGACTAACACGAGGGTTATTCGCACACCAAACAACCTCTTCATAGCATTGCTGGCAGTTAAGACATTTTGGCAAACATCATGGAAGATATCCCTATGAAATGGTGAAAAGTCCATGCCTTTCGTGGTTTTGCTACAGGTCAGGTCACCCAGAAGGTTTGACCCATGACCCAGTGAAAACACATCACTGTAACATCTTATATTAACTCCATGGTCACCTTTTTTTATCTTTGTGGTTTTGATGGCAACATACAACACTTCCGTGGTCTCCCTGCAAAATGGAAAAAAATGCCTCTAACCACAACATCTTTTGCTCACCCCACGGTCACATTTATCATTTTCGTGGTATCGTACTCGGCTCACTCCTCCTTGGCAATTACTTCGCGAGATAGAAAAAATATTTACTCCTTCCTGTGAGCCCCACACAAACACAACATTCCTATGGACTAATCATAATGAGCCATTTGGATGCAGATACTCACACGGATGAAGTGGGCTCCACACTTCCATAGCTTCGGAGAGAGTTGAAGTCAATGAAAAATGTTTACTATGAAATAGTGAAAGACGAGTTGTCCATAACATTCATGTTATGCACAATTTGTGATTTCGCAAAGTAAGTTAGTCAGTATAGAAAATACTCTGTGAAATAGTGAAGACTCCAAACCTTTGTGTTATGCACTTTTTGCAGTTTCACGACTGTCTTGGTCTACTTGAACTCCTTCCCTGTGAAGTGGCGATGATAATAACCTTGTGTTTTATGCACACTCCAGTCCTCTTGTCGCAGTTTCACAACAGCCTAGTTTTGCATGGAGTGTTGCTTGGCAAAATGGCCACGCTGATAACCTTGTGTGTTTCGAGTAGCCCCTAACTCATGTTCACTATTTCGTAGAAGTACTTTGTGAATGTGGAGAGTTCACTATGAGGCAATGACAGTGATAACATGATGTGTTATGCGCTTATCCTTGTAGCTAGGTATGACTAACACAAATTGTAACATTGTGCCACTAACATGACGTGTAACCTTATGCGACTAACACAATGTGTTAGTCAAGTTGCAACCATACTTTTTCTAAATCAGTTTACCTCACCCAATGCTTTGACCATAATTTGACCCGTGTCTCCTTTATCCATTTTCACAGACTCTATGTTTTCCTTCTATATCCTTGAGTGAAACTAATATGTTGTGTTACACTTTTTCACCTACACCTTTTTATGAGTCAGATTAGTTTAATAACTCCCTGTAGAAATTTATGACCCATTTCTTATTTGTCCAATTATAGGTCCAACGGCTAACTCCAATTGTATTCTCCAACTTCTTTGTGGTCTTTGGCTCCATGCAACCTCCATGCATATTCATTCAACCTGCACAACTCTGCTAACCTGATGCAACACCATATCAGCCAATCTGAATTTTACTCTGGGATAATCATCATTGTTGCTTCTTCATCTTCATCTTCCTCTGGTGCACTTATCCTCCTACATCTTCACCAGTACTGCAACGGTTGACATAATCATCTCTGCATGCCTTCGCATTTCAGACCAGTGGGTGTGAAGCTATCACTTTGCATATTCTCTATAAAGTTGCACTTTCTCTCCATAGTGCTAATCATCTCTACATCTCTATCCATTGCATCACCTCATCTATTGACATCAATGACAACTTCAATGTCAACAATTCATGCCCTTGGTATCACATTGTTGCAACACATGTCTAGGTGGAGCCTGACACAAAGAAAGATTACAAAGTATTTTCAAAGGTCGTCTATTTCATGCAATTATTACAATTTAATGATGCACATTCAATCTATCAAACTGTTACTATACAAAATGTTTTCTCACACACAAATGAATTAATGGTGAAAAGATTGTAGTAGCTCATTCTAATAGTCGTTGTGAGCAATTAAGGGCATCATCAAGACTTTTTTCTTCTACACAATCATATGCACTCGTCGAAATTTTCTATTTTGAGCTTTGAAGAAATTTGCAGACATATTTAGGATTTTGCAAGTGACATTGAAGGAGATGCATTTTGACTCATAAGTGAGCATAATTTCTAGCTCTTTTCAGTGATTCTAGTTGAAATTATAAGATTTGTCGAGGTGTAGGAAGGAGTGAATTTAGTGGTGTTAGAAGTGAATTTCACAAAATTCTAAGTTATAGAGCATAAACCCCAGTCTGCAAAAATGAGTAAGAAGCTCCCACAAAAGGTTTATGATAATTTGATCAAGCAATTGAAAGGAAAGAGAGCCCCTTTACTAGTGTGTGGGATAGGAGGTCCAAAAGATAGTTTGTTGGATGGTTTGCATGGATTTAGAGATGCAAAAGTCTTGGAGCCAGGATGGGACTTGTTTCAACATTGGTACCAAAAGAGAGATGCAAAGATTCTATCTAGGAACAGGCGGGAACTTGGTCTTGGAAAGCTAGCAGTTCCAAATGTCTTTGTTGATGCAAATTTATTGAGACAATTAGTGTAGAGACATGACATTGGGAGGATGGCAATGATAACTACAAGTAGCTAGGAAATTATTTGCATTAACAAGGTCACCAGTGCAGACACATTCGACTTGAGAAAAGCAAAATTGGTCAAAATTAATTTGAAAGAGCTTGAAGAGAACTACAAATTCCACTATCATCTATATAGAAGATTAGTAGTTCCTAAATTAAAGTGGAAGGGTCTAGACAAAAAGCCTATTCCAATTTCTCAATTTGATAAGGAGTCCTTTTCCTTAGGCACTTTTGAAGATTATTTTGTGAAGACATACTACACCCTCTATCATATATTAGGTGGAGATGAAAAGGACTCTATGCCCATAGACATGATGTGTGTGGTGGTAGAAATCCAAGATGTCATGAAGAACACTAAGTTTGATTTTGCAGAGTACCTAGAACATAAGATACATGAAAGTTTTGTTAAGACCAAAGCAAATCCAAACAGATTTGATTTCAAATGGTACTCTATAGTCTACCACATGATTTTGTTGAGTGGGATGAAACTTTGGGATGATGACTTGCAAATTAGAATAAAGGATAGTGAGGGAAGAGAGATTTGGTAGAGTCACTATATCAATGGATATTTTGCCACTTTTGAGCAACACTTTGTATAGAAGGTGTTGAGTTACTTTGCAATTATAAAGGAGAGAATCTCAAGGGATGTGTTAGACTTCCTTGTGTTTGTAAAAAGGAAAAAGGATCTTGGGATTTCACATGATTTGGGAGATTGGTATCACCACTCAAAGACAACTACAATCAAAGTCTATGGGTGTCTGGTGCAACCCCATGTGTTGCCAAAGTGAGTGCCATAGAGAATTGCTTTCCTAGAAGTCATATGGAAACTTAACGAAATGGATCACTTCAATTTTAGGAAGCCATGGAAGTCTTCACTGTTCCCTACTTAGTGCAAGTTTGTTGACTTCACTATTGAAAATAAGGATGGATAGGATCAAATTTATACAAATATGAGGCCATAGAGGATGAGACTTGAAAAGTCAAGAAATTTTTATCCTGAAGGTTTCATGAGGACCTTGGGGTTGGACTTCAAGCATGAAGCTATGTATGATGAGGATGTAATAAGGAATTGCTTGAATATTGAGAAAGTGTATGAGAGAATAAGGAAATGGAATATGTTAATGAGAGTTGAAGAGATCAAAAAGGAGAGGGAAATCGATTTCCCTGGTTTTTCAATGATGAAATCAATTCTCTATTGGGAACTGATAAGATGATACTTAGTGCAGAAGCTTTGTTAAAAAGAGAGATGATAAAGAATGGAAAGTATCCATTCTCTATTGGGAATTGATAAGATGATACTTAGCACAGAAGCTCTATTGAAAAGAGAGATGATAAAGAAAGGAAAGTATCTTTATGGCTCTAGATAGCAAGAAGAGCCTCCTACCAAGAGGATGGAAGTAGTAGAGCGGGCCATAGAGGAGAAAGGAATAAAGATAGTTGAAGTTGAAGAGGTCTAGAGGGCCCAAGAGGAAGAGTCGGATCAAGTGATTACACCACTTGTAGATTAACCAACTTCACCTCCGTTGTCTCCTACAAGGAAAACATTAAGGGAGGTAGTGCCAGTCATTCCACCTAGTAGGGAAGTTGAGAAATTAAAAATTAAAGATGATCCTACTGGGGACTTAAGGGCCTTAGCTTGCAATCAGTCTATTAGTGATGATACTTTTGTAAAATCAAAATAATTCAAAGATTTTGTTGTCACAAGGAGAAGAGAAGAGTACCAAAAGAGAGTGATGGAGGAAAGAAATAAAATGTCACCATCTAAGTAGACAAAGATTAGTGAGGAAGTTGTAAATGAGTTTGATTTCAATTCTGACAATATAACTCTAGAACAAGACAAGAAAATGGTTAAGGATGCAAGAGTCTTATTTTTACCTGGATGGGACATTCCCACTACCTTAATGTTTCATACTACTAGAAAGGAACATAGAAGAATATAGCATTCAAAAGAGGAGGTAGAACAATCTATTTCTCTGGCTCTATCTTTATTCCTAGTTTTGGACTATGGTTTGTTTTGGGATTTGTCTCCTAATGTTGACAAGCTCAAGATTATTTTCAAAACTATAATTAGCTTAGGGGAAATGTATTGATGAAGATAGTAGTTGATACCCTTGCTCCCAAGGCTACAAATTTGATGGTTAATATTGCACTATCCAACAAGGCAATCACTGATAATTATACACAAACAATGAAGCCTTAAAGAAAGCACATATGCTATAGGTTATTGAGAATCAAAAGACCCAAGGAAAATTAAAATTTTGGAAGGAGGAATCATCCCAATTATTCAAATGCTTACAAATCTAGTGCCAAAGTAGATAAATAATCCTTCATGAAAGAGATAAGGGATTTGTAGGAAGAATTGGAGAAGGAGAAGGCATCAAGGAAATAGGCATCAATTGAGATGGTAACTAGTTTGATCAGTCACAAATTGGCTAAAATTAATTTAAATATTGATGATGCCTACAAGGGGTATTGCAACCTAATTGATGCAAAGATAAAGTATGATCAAGATTGTTGGCATTGTGTTGTCATTGATGTCAACCAGTATAGCATTGGAGATTGAAGTGTATTGGTGACATTGACGTCAGCCAAGTATTGTGGTCACCAGTACACAAGTCAGTGTTGGTATGTGTTGTAAACATGCACTGGAGACCGGTATGGTATGATGACCGGTAATTAATGTGTTGGCATTGAGTGGCTGCCAACCAGAATGTTACAAGAATCACATAAACACTGGAGGTAAAGCATGTGCAGTCTACCCGTAAGAGTTGGATGTTATACAACAAGACTCCCACTAGATGAAGAGAAGAGTGACAAAGAATGTGTTGCTTCAGTGAGCAAGGATGGCATATGGGAAATCTACCTGGTCATATGTCAAGTTGAAAATGCATCTAATCCTTAGGGATGTCACATTAATACCAGCAGGTGACATAGATCCATTTCCACCAGTTAGTGGTAATGCCTTGCTTATCTCAGTTTACTTGGCATACATCATGACTATCCGGGATAAGACAATTTGAGTAAGAAGATGCAAGAGATTGGATGCATAGACCCGATGACTAATGTATAAGATGAGGAAGCTTACATGGGATATGTTCAGAGATGTGCACTGGTTCAGCATGAGAAGACATTTTGTGCTAACAAGGTATAAAAGGAAGAGTTAAGATGGTGAGTTTGCCTCCTTGGCAAACCGGTTGAGAAGAGAACCAATCAAATGAAAATGAGGCTTTGCAGTTGCACACATGGAGTTACCAGTATGCAAATGGAAAGTGGTGTCCCCATAGATGCAAACCAGATGGAGAAAGTTGGCATGAAGATATCATGCACACTACCAGTATGAAGGCATAAACATGCAAATTGGTAAACAAGGAGAATACCGACATACTGCCAAGTGGACAGAGAGACAAAGGTGAAGTACTCTTAGTTTGTTGAATATGCACATGATGTGTCCTTCAAGAGAGTTGCTGAAGACTGGCATAATTGATGACTGAGCTAACAAGATCCACCGGCACAAGGAAGGAGAAGACAAGAAGGTTAACCGGTAGGCAAAGAGGGACCAGTAGTATGAAGCATATACCGATTGTGTGATATTGGTCGGTGACCATGTTGGTTCGACGTGGTAAGCTAAGATGAATGTCAACAAAGGTGCTAAGAGAAGACATACCAGTAGGGTTACTAGAGAACCGGTATGGTTAGATGTTTGGTAGGTGTGCACCAGTTGAGCATTTGGATGGTGATCCTGTCTGAACCGACACAAAGGTCTAAGTTGAGATGGATACCGACAGGGATGCCACGTGGAATTGAAGTGGCAAGCTTGCAGAGGTCGAAGAAGTGTCGTGATGGTGAGGTTGTTGCAGAGTTGGTCAACATTTAATGTTGACTGTGACTATTATAGGTCAAGTTGCAGAGGGGTTGCGTCTCAAGCCAGGACGTATCAGATTGGATCCATGGAGTTCACTGATCGATGCGAGATGTATGGATATAGATCAAAGTAGGTGAAGCAAACCATAAAATCATTTATGGAGATTGACCAAAAGATGAGCCGATAGATTGAATGCAGATTTCTAAAGATGGAAGGTGTGCACTAGAAGGCATGATGTTGGTAGTGATGTACAGGCAATCATCTCTAAGACATGATTTGAGGAGATTTTATTGGATATGGTATGACTCATTGGTGAAAGAAGAAACCCTAATCGCATCAATGTTTGAATTTATGTTTTGGCAGGAAACCCTGGATATATGTATGCAGAACAAAGACTAGGAGATGAAGATGCTGCATGCCACATGTTGATGTGAGGAGTGTGAAAGAGTAGCAAAGGGCCAACCACTTAGTGACTTCATCGAAGTTCATATAAATTGTGTGTTGGAGATGCAACCGATGAGAGGGTATTAACCAGTAAGGTCAAGGCCACAAGTAATGAAGTATTTAAACATGAATGCCAGTTCAATGGTGAAGAAGAAAAGGCAATGAATCGATAGTGAAATATAGAAGTGGACGGGATAAAGGCAAACTGGTAGAGAAGAAACATAGTAGAAGTAACCGGTAGAGCAGAACCAATAAGGAAGCAATAGAAGAGTGTAGCAGAGAGAAGAAGATAGTGATCAAACAAAAAGCTAAAGAGAGGGCAAAGTGACAAGAAGATTAGAGAACCGGTAAGGTAGAGAAGGGGTGATACCGGTAGAGAGATTATATGCAGTGGTTGCAAGATTCACTTGTAACAGGTTATTACTTTTGTATTTGATAATGATTCTTTGAAGATCATTGGGTCGGTGCTCGATGCAGGGGTTGTAGCTCCTTTGGGTTGGTGCCCATAAATAGCAAGGGTTGTAGCTCCTTTGGGTTGGTGCCCATAAACTGCAGGAGTGGTACTCCTTGGGTTGGTGGCCTAAATGTTGTAACCGAAGTGTTTCATTGTGAGGCTAGATTGGAGCAGTAGACTCCAACAACATTTCTCACTGAGGTTTTTCCCATCTTGGGTTTTCCTCGTATATATTGGTGTTATGGGATGCGCCCTTGTGTATGTTTTCATTGCATTGTCTTGATTTATCTTACTAGTAGTCCCACTAGGTAATAAGATGATAACCAGTATTCACACATAGGGTAGATAAAGGGAAAAGTTTGTAAACCATTGATTCACCCCCCCTCTCAGTGGCACATTGTGTCTAACAAAGATGTGGTGCAATTAGATTTAATTAAGAAAAAGTGGCTCAATAGGACTCAAATTCTAATGAATATGATCAAGAGGTCAAAGCATGATGATAGAAATCCATTGAAATTGAGAAATGCATTCAATATAAGTAGCAACTTAATGATGTATCTTTCCAATAAAAAATGATCTTTATTTCAAAATCATTATGATGTCATGGAAATGGGGACAAGGCAACAAAACAAAGTTCAATGTTAATACGTTAGTTCCAACCAAAAAAACCAAAATAAAGAACTAAAAACCATTCCAAATATATCAAAAGAGATTTCAAATAGGATGAAATAAGTTTAACAAAACAAAAGAAAGAAGAAGAGTCTCCCTAAGATGCTTCCATGATGCCTTTTGATGCTTCTCCCTTGTTTCTCCCCTCTCCAAGTCCCAAATGAGTGTAGCTCTCATCTTTTAGCACTATCCATGGATGCCATATAGAGATTCAAGATGGTTGTAGATGATAAACAAATGCTACGCAAGTGTAAAAAGGGTTGGTATGAGAAAGCACCTAATGTATATGTAAATTTTACTATAATAACAATGCTCTAATGCTCTCTAATGTCTTTTCTTGCTTGGGGAATGAGGTCCTTTTATAGGGAAAAATATTGATTGAATGGCTAAGATTGAATGAGCTTGTGAAGGGTCAAGATTGATGGGTTTAGGATCCATGTGATGGCTTTCAACCCAATCCCATGATGACAAGTGTCAACATGAGACGGCTTGAGAGGAGAGGGAAGGAGCATTTAATGCCTGAGGAGACATGAGGGTAACCTCATGTGGGTTGGGTTATTGGATAAATCTATCATCCAAGGGATAAACTCTTGTGCAAGATTTAAAGGGATAACCATGGTCAAAGCAATGAATGCTTGAAGAGACCCATGAGTTAAATGATGGTTGAGTTAGAGAGAAATTCTCTAACAAAAGGTTGAGTTTGAGTTAACCATTTATGGTCATGTAAGAGCCTTTAATGGTTTTAGAAGACTTTAGATGTTAGCTTGTTGGAGACACAGAGCCTTTAATGGTTATTGAAGACTTTTGGGTTGTTTTGAGAAGTGACCTTTCTTAAGGGATGTGAAAATGATCAGAGGGGGGTTTAGGCTAATTAGAAGGGGTTAGAAGAGTCTAGAAGAAAGTTAGAAGAATCTAGAAGAAAGTTAATGAGCAAATGGATGAGGATAAAAGGGGATTTTAATTAAAATAAAATTCATTTATTTCAACTAAAATTATGCAACTTGTATTTGCAGGAGAATGCAAGTGGGAGGGTTTTTAGGATTTTAAATAAATATTTATTTATTTAAATGTGCGAGAGAGGATTTTAGGGATTTAAATAAATGTTGATTTATTTAAATGTGGAGAGGGGTTAATTAAATAAATTTGCTTTATTTATTGAACTAATTGTTAGAACATGGTTTAATGAATTAAATTAAATAAATTGAATAATTTATTTAATTAATAGGAGAAGAGGGTTAAGATAAATTAATTAAATATTAATTATTGATCGATGGCTAAATAATCAAATAAATACTAAGTATTCATTTAATTAAGTAGACAGATTTGGGTGTCTACACATTAATTAGAAGTGTAACATAGAAAATTGCATACTCTTGTACTTTCACTTTATGTTTTGGTCTCACTCTTGTGTCTATCTCCATAATTGTTGTTTTAGGTTCATTTTATCCTTTTTGTTAACCTTTTTTTTTCCCTATGGTACTAATACCTTGCCTTCCATAATCTTTTTTTTTCATTTACTAATATTATAACTATCTTTTGGTGCAAAGTTACCTTTTTTTTTAATTATCCATACTTCTAAACAAAGTTGTTTGTCAATTCTAAAGTCATATTTTACTAAATTAATGTTTCCATTCCCTACCTATATAATAATGCAATATTAAAATTTAAAGTATCTTAAATTTTATACTATAAGAAGATAGAAAGACAAAGTGGAGTAAGATATAAGGAGGAAAAGATGCTATAAAATAAAGGTTGTTGATGTTGGGGTTTTGTCATTGATGACGGAGAATATTGTGTTGGTTGTCGGTTGTCATTGATGTCAACATATTTTTGTTGACTTTTTATATTGTTGCCTTGACATTTTGGTGATTTTATTCATCATTTTTTGCTCCGCATTGCTCCCCAGTTGTAGATATGGCTTTGCGGTTTGGGTAGTACACTTATATATATCAAATGTACCTTTATTCCAGATTGCACATATTTTAGATCTTCAAAATGTGAAAAGTTTGGTTTGGCAATTCAGTCTATTAGTTGCCATGTTCCTCTGGAACAAAACAATGTGTGTTTTGACATCTGCATTTATTCAAGTGATTGTCTCTAACCTTGCGGTTTTGGGACATGGTTAAACTTTATGGATAATGTGTGTATCTTAGTTGACTTTAATTTTAGTTATGTCTTTGGCCAACCTATGCAAGTAAAATATAGGAAGTATATTGTAATAGCGTATAAGGCATATATGGCTAACTTGATATATGAATTGGTATATATATGAGATGTATTCCTTTGATGAGATTGATATAAATGTATGCAAGAGAGACACAAAAGGAGATCAAGATGTAGAGACAAAAGTGTGACATAGTGATTAGATGTGGTTGAAGCAGATAGTTGAAGAATGAATGAAGTGTGAGAAATTTGTATACTGAGCTTAATTGGAACTGTAATACATGCATATGTAAGATGCAATCTTAGCAATTCATTTTGTTTGTTCTCTTCTGGGCAGTAAGCCCTCTTGGCAGTGACCCTTTTTCTTTTTGGCAGTGAGCCTTGTAGTGAGCACTTGTAATATTCTATAACTAGTTATATTATATTGAGAGTTAAACCTCTCCACAGTTTTTCCCTAATGGGTTTCCACACAAAATTTTTGGTGTTCTCTTATGTGTGTTGATGTGGATGCATCTTTGTTTTTTCTATTCATCTAATTACTCATTCCTTTCTAATAAAAGTGAATATGCAAAGCAATAATAAGAATGTTTTAAAGATATTCAGGGAATACTGATTTACCCCCCCTCTTAGTATTCCAATTGTTGAACAATTGGTATTAGAGCTTTGGTCCCTTGTTTTTAGCCTAACCACTTGAGGGAGATCTTGTTGGTTGAACACATTGCCTTTGAGTTAAGTACAAAAGAAATTCTTATGGATGGAGAGTTGCAAACTACTCTTGAAGATATTGAGAACATGGGAAGTGAAAATAAAGATTTGAAAGAGAATATCAAAGAAGAAAATGAGTGCATCAGAAAACTGAGAGAACAAATCAAAAAATTTAGAGAAAGATAAAAAGAGGTTAGCAAGGATCGAAGCAAGAAAATGAAACAATTGTCAATTTGAAAGTACAAGTTGAGGAAAACAAGAAAATTGAATAATGTTTGAATGACTTTATCAAACATAAGATTGAAGAATGTACAAGATTGGAAAAAAAAGTTGTAACCCTAAGATCTGAAGAGAAATTCAAAGAAAGTACTAAGAAGCTTGATGAAATGATGGCTATGCAAAAATATTTGGAAGATAAAAGTGGATTAAGTTTTAAGTTGGTGAATGTTCAAATCAAAGAACCGAAGATAAAGGCAAGATGAAGAAGGTTGAATCTAAACAATGCACTGAAGAAACAAATAAAGGTAGGTGGCTCCAAAATCAAAGAAGCTCCACAAAGAAACTTTTGGTTAGCCAATCTATTGCTTAAAGGTACTCCTCGTTTAATGGTTTTTATTTCTCCTGTAACAAATTTGGACATAAGGCTTTAGAATGTAAAAACAAAGTGAATTAGAATGTTTAGTGTTTTACATGCAAGAAATTTGGTCATAATGCTAGTAATTGCAGAAACCAAATTATGGAAGAAATAAATAGATTCTTTTATGGCTATTGTTAGTTATGTAATGGCTTTGGGCACAAGGCTAATCGATGCAGTTCTAGAACAACTAAAAGGAACTTAGAGTAGAGGAATATCAAATGTTTCAGTTGCAATAAAGTTGGACACGTTACTAAAGAATGTAGAAGAAAGAATATGAAGAGAGACAATTCAATAAGGAAGAATGAAGCAATAAAGAAGATTGATGTAGAAGAAGTAAGGATTGAAATGAAAAAGATTTGGAGAAATAAGGAAATAGATTTGATAGAGAATGTTGTTGCATTTGGCTCTGGTGCAGAAGTCACCTCTAGAAATTAGTTAGGAAGCTTTGGCTTAGGGGGAGCTATAATGAAGATCATTTTTCCCTGCCAAAGAGATTGATGTTGTTGTCATAGTGAGTTTGACATATTGAGTATGATAATGTACTTGAACTCCTGGTGAAGATTGCAACAAAAAATATTGTTGTGCGATAGATTGCGAAGGTTTGAAAAGTTACTATTCACATGGGTAGAATGGTTTAGTAGATTTTTTGGTGACATGATGTTTTTGGTGGTATAAGCCTAGGTCTTTCGACAAAATAAAAAGTGATTTTTTGATCATTTTGCTATTGGTGAATCGATAATTTGAGAAGCAAAAAGAAGTGTTAAATGGGATTTCTATCAGCTTTGCAAAGGTATTTATAAAGCTTATCTCATGGACTCCAACAAGTTTGTCAGTCATGACGATGAATCCCGACTTGAATTCAAGAAATTAATGAAAGAACCAATAAGAGACATTTTAGTTAGTTCATTTTCAGTCACTATTAGCTTGAATGGTATGTGTTGAAGATATTTACAAGTATATTGATGTAAAAATTGAGGAATGTGACAATGTGAAAATCAAGAATTTTGAAGATTCTCTTTCTAGGGGAAATTTACAGTCGATTGCCGAGTTAGGGCACAAGGGTTTGGACATTTGGAGTGGATTTTAGATTCTAATCAATGAAGAAGTGGTCAAGATTACACTAAGCGGAATTTATGAAGATTGCATTTGGCTAGACAAATAGTATCAGATTACAAAGAAATATTTGAAGGTTGTTACTGGTTTTTGTTCAGATGGAACTGTACCTATGAAGAAATCAGTAAGGAACAAAGAGGTTGAAGATATGATAGGTGTAATTATAGATCAAAGAGCTTTATGAATTGACACCATTTTAGACCCTCTGGTAAGATATGTTGTTATGGGCATTACTTATAAGATTTACTTTTGGAACAGAGAAGGTTCTACTTTGACTATTGCTATATATGTTGCTTAACAAATGGCTAAGACATGAATGAACTGTATGAGTTATTGAGATAATAAGCGTTGAACAATATTACGATGACTAATAATGATGGTTATCCCTTTCGCTTTAGATCATTGATTGTATGCCTAGCTTTCTAGTTTTTAAATTCATTACCGTTGAAGGAGAATGTTGCTTGGGATGTGAACTTACTGGTTGGAAAGAAAATTAAAAGATATTTAGAAAATATAAATGACAAAGACAGGGTATGCAAGGAATACTTTTATGAACTCCAGAAGAGCTTAATTTTGAGATATAAATCCCAAAAAGATGTGTTGAGAAGTACAAAGATACCATTACTTTCTTGGTAGATACCGATCACTACTTTATGTAAGATGGGTTTCCCCAGAAGGTTTGGTTATTAGGATTTAGATATGAAATTAGTGATGAAGAATGTGTGATATATGCAGATGAACTTCTTAGGTTTCAAGTAGATCTCATTGAAGATAAGTTTGGGAATTATGAAGAACTTGCCAATTCAAATGTTGTTGAACAAGTGGCTCTAGAAGGATCCTCCTCTAGAAGGAAGAGAAGTAGAAAATCAATTGAGACCCCTTCTGTAGTCGTTAAGAAGAGGAAGTCAGTTAGAAAAGATAAGACTTAAATTATTAGTATTAATGATGTTGAGACTGTTCAAGTTGATGTTAATTATGAGGAAATAGTTGTAGCATAAGAAGCAGTGTAGAAGGAATCCTCTAATTCTTCTAATGAAGATCCTTTTGAAGTTGTTAAAGTTTTGAAGGTACTTGATGGAATTAAGAAAATTGTAGATGCATGGTTATCACAACCATCATATGATCAAAGATAGGATTAAAGAAGTATTTACTATTTATTTGCTCTGGAATGATATAGTTCTTGGTTTAATTGAGACCTTTCTCCTAGAAGAACTGTTTGAACAATTGAGTGAGAAATTATCCCTTAAAGCCTCTGAAAAAGGAAAACTAGATCTTGAGGATGAAGTGCAAAAAGCCATGAGCAGAAAGTGTTTTGTTGCATGAGTGTAGTTGCCAATTTTTGCAAGTATTGCATCAGGTGGCATGCTACCGCAACAAATTACAAGGGAAAGATTGACTCCCTTGAATCTAAAATGAACAGTTTAGCTGATTCCTTCAATATTCTTAAAGACAAGAATGGTGCATTGGTAAAGAAGATTAACTATGTACAATTGGAATTATCCTCAATGCCGAGACAAAGAGATGACTTTTGTAGGAAATTATAAATGGTTAAGGAGATTATTGAAATTAGAATGGATCATTATAATCATTTGCTTGAAGATGCAGAGAAGGTAGAATTGAACCTACTAGTCCCGGATGACTTGATTAGTGTCATTGATCTACTTGTGCGGTGTAGTTTTTTAGTGCATGAGATTGACATTTGCTATCAGTTCTTGGATCTCTTTTCTCTTGAAAATCAATGAAAAGTACAAGGAGATTTTTTCACAGAGAGGCAACTGAGACTTTCATTTTTTTGAAGATGTGTATAGGTATCTTTTTATACCCTTTGGCCTTGATGGAAAAGGGGGAGAGAATGAGAAGATGAGATGTTTAGATAAGGGAGAGAGATTGTAGAAATATAAAAAAGAAAGAATGTACAAAGATGTTAATTTTTGAGTTTTGTGAAGTTAATGTCTTGTATGATAGTTTCTTTTTTAATAGATGTTGCCATCAATGACAAAGGAGGAGATTGTTGGAGTTTTGTCATTGATGAAGGAGAATGTTGTGCTGACTATCGCTTGTCATTGATGTCAACGTATTTATGTTGACTTGTTCTATTGCTGCTTCGACATTTTGGTGATTTTGTTCATCATGTTTTTTTCCATGTTGCTTCTCAATTGTAGGTATTTTAGATCTCTAGAAGGTGAAATGCTCCATTTGGCAATTCAGTTTGTTAGTTGCTTTATTCCTCCAGAACAAAATAGTGTGTTTTGGCATTCACATTTCTTTGATGTACGCAAGAGATGGATATGTATGTATTCCTTCGATGAGATGTAATTTTTTGATAAGATGAATATGTATGTACACAAGAGAGATGCAAAAGGAGATCAAGATATAGAGGTAGAAGTGCAAAATAGTGATCAGATGTGATTGAAACAAATAGCTGAAAAATGAATGAAGTGTGAGGAGTTTGTCTATTGAGCTTAATTGGAACTATAATTCATGCACATGTAAGATGCAATCTTAGCAGTTCATTTTGTTTGTTCTCTTTTGGGCGCTAAACCCTATTAGAAGTGAACCTCGGGTAGTGAGCCTTGTAGTGAGCACTTGTAATATTCTATAACTAGTTATAATATATTGGGAGTTAACCCTCTTCGTGGTTTTTCCCTAACGGGTTTCCATGCAAAAATTCTGGTGTTCTCTTGCATGTGTTGATGTGGATGATATCTCTATTTTTTCTATTCATCTAGTCACTAATTCCTTTCTAATAAAAGTGAATCTCCAAAGTAATAAGATTTTTTTAAAGATATTCAAGGAATAGCGATTCACCCCCCCCCCCCCCCTCTTAGTATTCTAGTTGTTCAGCAGTTAAAACTAGAAACTTTGGAATGATCTTGATTGCAAAGGATGATATGTTGGAATTTAGTACTATGGAGGAAAAATTATGTTAGATGATGTTGACACCTTGAGCATAATTCCTCCAAGGGAAAAGTCTATATATATCCTAAAAATAATTTTAATCTACTCCTACAACTTTTGAAGCACATGGTTAAAGGATCAAATTACGGAAACAAGTTTATGTCCCTAAATTAGGATAGCTAAAGGGAAATGAATCTTGGTATAAGATGCTTCTAATAACAAACAAGAAGTGAGATATATGGAAGGTACTCATCAACCATCAATTTCATCATAGCCACTTGTAGGCTACATTAAAACAAATCCACTAACCACTAGGAAAATTGAAGCCACAAGCCCTTATATTACCATGTTTCTTCCTAACTTTAAAGGAGATGAAATAGTGAAAGGTGTAAAAAATAAAGTATGTTCGCAGTTTTAGTCCAATGAGCATTTCATTAGAACTAAGGAATTGAAAACAAATGATAGGGGAGATTCAGAAGAAATAAATAAATTTTCCAAAGTTTAGGTCACAATATTCATTCTATAGGTAATGCATCTATTTTTGGGTTGTATAATGACAACATCGGACCAAATAAAGAGAGAATATTTGCTAGGGAAGAGGATGTTTATTTCTATTTGGATGTGATATGTATTTATCCACAATTTTTGATATATTAAAAACAAACAACGAGGGTAGAGATATCTTCCAAAATAGATAGCAAGAAAGAAAGTGTTATTTAGGATTTGAGTATTGTTCCAATCAATAAACCTTGGTCCTCTAGTCAATTGCATCATAACATGAGAATCCTGAAATAATTGATGATTCACAATGTTTGATCATATAATTGATTATTAAGAGAGTGAGTGATACAACTTCTCCCAAGGTTTCTTTACTAGTAGTCCACATTACTCAATAATGTGAAGTTGTTAATGGGAAATTATGAAGGATTGTGATGCATTAATGCATGATATTATTAACTTGAATAAGAAATTTCGAGAGAAAAAATCAAGTAAAAAAAATACCTAGTTCAAATCAAGTCACTAAGCTTAAAAGAAATAGTACCTTTTCCAAGCACACCTCAAGGAGAACCATCATCATACATAGACACAAACAAGATGATCAAATAAATTAATATTTTGTAGGAGGATAATAGATAGTGAAAATTTAAAATATATTGACAGGAATACTCAAGGATAGGGTGTCCAATATGATAAAAAAATATAATTGATCTCCAAGAATTTCATGACAATATAGACAAATATATAAAGTGCATGCAAGATATAGGCCCATATTTGACAAATATCAATGAATAATGGATCACAAGGGTTTGAGTGGTGAAGATCATCCATAATAATGTTAATTATAACCCTAGGAGTCTAAATATTATAACAAAACAATTGAGACGTCAAAGTTGTTATATGATGTATATGCTTTTGTTAATAAGATGAAAGTGCATCTAAAGCACAAGATGAATGCATTTGAAGTACTTGTAATTTTTAACATTTTTAGTTCATGCCGACAGGCAGGATACTAACGCATCCGTTGGATGCATTTTTATTAATTCTGCCAACCAATCATATTCAAATATTTTTTTGCTCTTCTCACATTTTTCAATGTTTCAATATTTTAATAGAATTAATAATTAAAATAAAATTATTTTTTGTTTTTATCATTGGTTGTTGCCGCTAATTTTATTTATTTTTCCCTAAAATTATGACTAATGTCATAGTAATGCCATTAATTTTTTCTTGGCCCAGCTTAACTGGCACACTCTAACCTAACAGCATAGGTGCCAGGGCCCACATATTTCAATAAGCCTCCGTTTCCGTTCTAGAATTTATTGTTGCCGTTCCCATTGCGTTTCAAACTTTTTATCCGTCGTTCGTGTTTTTAATCCACATGTGCTTGTAATAATGAGGATGGGTTTATAATGATATAAGGAGGGGTTGCTCATAAAGAGGGATCATAATGTTGTTTAGTATAACTTTTTTATCCGTTTGAAGCATAAAATAAGTTGTTACTTCTTTTTCTTAACTTACAAACATGAATTTGTTTTTTTTTTAAGATTGACAATCATTCATAATAAATTATTAATAGTTTATATAATAAAAAATAATTATTTTTTTCATTCAACTTTTAAAAATAAAATGTTTAATAAATTATAATTTATATTTTTTTATATTAAAGATCGAGAGTAAACAAGTTACAAACAGTTATAGACAAGGGAGGCTAGGCCTCAACCACCAAAATCACCGAGGATCTGTGTTACATTTATAATTTATATTTAGAAAAGAATTTATATTTATATTCAATTTTAATTTTTGAAATTTAAATTATTTATAAATTATAATTTATAGTAAATATGAATAATTTATATTTAATAAAATATATTTTTAATTGTTTTAAAGATTTTTAATCAATCTTAAAAGCAATCTACAATTCTATGAAAATCAATATATGATGAAAATAATTAGTTTTAATTTGATTATTTTATGGAGCATTTGGTTTTGATTTTGTATCATGGATTAGGTTACTTTTTTCAATATTTTGAGATTTTCAATGTGTTCAGCTTTTCATTAAAGTGCAATGTGGATTTAGTCAATATAGAATTTATTTATTGACCACCGGTTTAGTTATATCTTTTAGAATCAACGTACTTATTATTATTAGTCCATTCATGTAGATCAATTGTTAATGAGTGTAAAGACTTAAAATATTTAGACCAAAAAGCTATAATACAAATTTAATTTTTGTTTTAAATAATAGTAAAATAAACATTTATTTGTTTTCTTATTGGTTTGAGTAGGTAAAAAAATTTAATTTTCTACCAAAAAAACTTAAATCTTTTTATACTTTATTATAAGGTGTGCATACCCTACCCCTTTGTGGGATTTGAACTTGTGACCTCTCTTTCAAGAGCACAAGTTCTCCACCACTAGGCCAATTTGAATTGTACATGTTGATTCCTTGTTATCAATCTACTATTGCTAGATAAACAACTACTTATGTCTATTATGCTTTATGAAAATTGTACTATCTTGGAAATCAATACGAAACAATCACATGCCTTGCCAGGTCAATTTTAACTACAACAAAATTGATCTAGTATATAAAAAAATTCAATCCACACATAACTAATTTGATGTCACAACCCTATTCCCCAAACAATACTATATAATATTTTGTTCATTTAAAATTTTATTACATATAAATTAAAATAAATTTTGAATTTTGAATTATTTCATTATTAGTTATTGCTCATGGCAAGATACTTATGCATGTTCAATTGTTTAATTACTTTATCCAATCAATGTAAAGAATTAAAACATTTATTCTAATACATACTACAATTTCAATTATATATCACACCTCAATTATTAGAAAATTATTATTATTATTGTTATCTAGATTTATATACCTAACTTTTTTTCTTATAATAAAACTAGAAAATGATCTTAATATCCATAAAATATTTTTTTAAAATATATAGTTGAATTATTTAAAAAAAAATAAACATAAAACATAACTATAACTTCTCATAAATATTACATAACTCATTATACTTGATATAAAATATAAATTTTACTTAGTAAAAAATTGTAGTTCCTTTAAAATATAAATTTTACTGTAAAAAAAAAAAGAAAACAACATATATACTTAATCTCTTATCAAATGTACTTCCTCCACAAGCTATTTCTAAAAAAAAATAAAAATAGTATACTTATCTTTATCTCTATATTCCTCTTTCTTAGTGTCACATCTCTCTCTACACACATACATCTTTCTCTTTATCACTTTCTCTCTATCTATCTCTATGTTTATCTCTCCCTCTACTTCTTCCTCTTTATCTATCAATCTCATTATCTCTATCTCTCTATTTTTATCTATCCCTCTACCTCTTTATCCCTCTACCTATTTCTCCCTCTTTCTCTTCCTATCCCCTCTATCTTCATCCCTGCTTTCATCTACTCTAAACTAACCATACTAAAGGCAGGAACTTGACGCTTTGCGTCTCTTGTTTACTTTGCACCTTTGCATGGATAAGGAAAAAATACTATAGGTGTGAAAGAATGATTTTATGTCCTTCAATCTCACCATTAACAATTGTTAGATTAACAAGGTACTAACATTGGAGACACAAACTTTATTAAAGTTAACGTAGATTTTACGCACATTTTATATACATAAAATTGGGATTATTTTAGAGGTATTTTGATGAGTGGATAGAAAGGTTCACTGAGGAGTATTTATTTTTGTACCTTTTCAATTTTTGGATATTATTTATGTGACTATTGTGGTCATCCAATAGATATAATTAGGAAAATCTATCAAAATTTGGTTGATAATATACTCTTGGGCGAATAGTTACGCTCTTTCTAGTTTCATGTGAATTCTATAGACAATTGTTATTGAAAGCCTATGATTTTTTGGGATTACATCTCAAGGGATATAGTATTTGTAGTATCATAAATTGTAACTAATACAATTCATACCTCATATTTCTGCTCCTACTTTAACATGTCCTATTATCATTCCCCCTAGGTCCATTTTGGCCCCATTTTACTCCAAAATTGATGTCACCTATTGACACTATTGAGTGGGCCCTATCTTAGAGTTGTCCTCCCCTATTTGCTGTTTTTTTTGTCCTATTTTTAGAGGACTAGGGTGTGGTGGTGCCCTAGTCTTGACCAAGGCGTGTCACTGCCCTGGTCCCCCTTAAACAAGACCCAATTTTAATTTGGGTGGGCTCTCTCCCTCCCCGATGGATTTTGGTCCCTATGGCTCAACTTGATAATTGGAGGTTAGCTTAATTAGTAATTTACCTAGGAAACCCTATGTAAAGACATCCTATCATTTCATTTGAGAATAACAAACATACCCCATCATTCATATATTCATTGAGCATTCATCATCAAGCATCCAAAGCAACATTTCATCCTTCAAGAATCATGGATTTAAGTCACATCAATCCTCATGAAAGCATGTGTGTTTGATTAGGTCTTTTATGTTCATGTGTTTATCATGCTATTACATTCAACATTTGTAACCATATCAAAAGAGCATTGCATCATCATTCTTCTGATCAACCATTGCAGATTTGAGGTATATAACCTAGCATTTTCTTTAGAATTTATATTATTTAATTCAAGGTTAATTTCCAATCTAGAGTTTGACCTAAGGAAAAACCTTATCCACAACTCTTTTTCCTCTCTTTTTGGGTGTAGGGAGTTAACTCAAGAGTTGTAGTCAAAGATTCTGATAGAGTTGACAACAACGAATAGGTTCAGGCTTTGACAAAGTGAAAAGTGAAGGACTAGGGTGACCTACCATCCTGGTCCCAAGAGTTCTATCTAAGCTTTCCATAGTGGATCCAATGTGTCTCCCTAATCCATAAAAGATCCCACTTGCCTATCTCTCAGTTAAAGGACCAGGGCGACCTACCATCACAGTCCTAACAACTTAGCGTGAACTTTTGGGAAAAATTTATAATCTTATTCTTTTGTCCAGATCCTACTTGTGGCTTTGCTTGATACTTGTAACAGTCTGTTATAACTATTTCACTTAAGTCATCCATCGATTCATACTAAATCATACAATTCAAATCCAGTTTCAACTAAAGAGGATGGCAAACAAATAAGTAAATCTAATAAAAATGTCAACCCTTTTCCTAATTGAATTGTGAAATGTCAAGATTAGTGGCTTTATTATCATAATTAGTGTAACCCTAATTTTATCACCATTACACTATTTTGAATGATGTAAATGGGCATTTGTGGGAGCATATGACGATATAGAGTCTTGCTCAATTATTAAAAAGGATTCCTTTTGATGATTAGTTTCAAGCTAGCTATAAAATGAATGAGATCATAAGGTATCAATTTTGCATTGATTTATGCTTTTAGATATTCATGTTTCTTGAGATAGTTTTTGTGACAGGTATGTAATGTTTTCTTATGTGGTGGGTAAGAAATTTTACCCTTTCCTATCTCTATTTTTATATATTTAGCAATGAAGGACTATAAAATTGTCATGTCCCCTCTTTAGCTCTGTCTAGCAGAGACATGTGAGTCAGCTTATTATGGGGTCTTGTAGCCTGACAATGATGGATAGAGACTCAATGTGGTTATACAGTGTTTGGGACTTGGTGTTCTGGCAGTAGTTGATCAGTTTGGAGCAGTTCCTTATTTTTAGGAGGTAGTTCCTACATTTATGGAGGATATCCCTACTTTTTAGGAGGTTATGACCATACCCAGGGTTGGGTCTCCTTGAGATTATTCCTTGGGTTCAGTTTCAGAGGATTTGGGTTTGTTTCCTAGTTTCTAGGAGCATCCCTAGATTTTAGGGATGAGATTGCCAGTGGATCCTTGATTTCCGACTTCAGTCACAAACAGGTGGCAGGTTGACTTTCTAGTTTGTGGTGTCATTTGAGCATTTTGCAGGTATTTGGGTTATATTTTTAATATTTCCTAAGTTAGCGTTTATTATTTAAATAAGGCTATGTTTATAGCCATTTTGGAGTAATAAGGGGTTTTTAGCCTCATCTAGATGCGTATCCCTTGGTGTAATAGCTTGTTGGAAATGTCTTGGACTTTTCTAAATATTTCTCTCTTGACTCAGATCCTTTCGGTGAATGGATTTCTTTATATTTGAAAAAAAGGTCGTTTTCTATGCACTTGGCAACTTAAAATGAGAAATATAACATTTTAACCCTAAACGCCACATTGAGTCACTTTTAGGGTTCTAGCTAAGTGGGAAGGTGTTATAAGGAAGTTGAGACCTAATTCTTGGGTATATTCTACACATTTTACATCTTGGATTTGAGATTTTGGTTCTGGAAGAGCTTTTCAGCATCTGGGACGCCAACCCTAATGCCTTGCCTGTTTGGGACGTAGCCCCCAATATAGTGGTTTGGATTTGTTTGTAGTTATTAGCATCTTGGAGATTGTGCATCACACTTTCTGGAGGTTTCAGTGATTCTGATAGAGTTTAGTGTGGGGTTTTGGGGGTTTCTATCCAGTTGGGTGTACTTGGCAGTCGTACGGTTGTACCTGGCAGCCACTTCCCTTCCCACGTGCAACACTTGGAGGGCTGGAATCTTGCCGCAACTTCATTCCTGGTTATATTACTCTTTCAGCATCCAGGTTGGGTTCATTCCTGATTGTAATCTTCATGAAATTATTGGAAATCTCCATCTGGTCAAATATTTGATTTTATATTCCAAAATCTGTCTTGAATCGAATTTGTTTTGGCTATATATGAACTTCATTTTTCAGTACTCTGTTCATGTACTTGTACTTCATTTATTAGTTGTTGAAAAATCATCAAAACACAAAAAAGAATCCAACCCTTCTGCAACTTCTGTCTATTTCTGAAATAAAATATTAATAAACGGGAAAAATCAATTTAAAATAATAAAAATACAGCAGATCAGCAAAAGAGATCCATCAGGGATCTTTCAAAAATTTATGTTGTAGGTGTGTGAAGCCTTCCAACCTCACTCAAGGGTATTATAAGTTGAAATTTTATATCATTTAGATGTATTAATAAAATGGGGAGAGAGACATAAGTAGATTCTTAGTTGTCAAGCATGAAGTGTAATCACTAAAAAACAACTACCACCTCACCTTGTTGACAAATTCCCTTAAAATATTTTCAAGAAGTTTCTTATCTTTTGTGTTGAAATGGGGTGGATGTTGCTACCATAGAAATTTCGTTTATCTAATAAAGGTAATATGAATCTAGTACCAACAAGAATAATATTGATCATCATATTTCACTATAGACAATGTAGTCTTAAGTTTATTCTTATTCATTTACCTAGTCCATGATCATTGAGCATCTTGGACCCAAGAAGCACTTTTAAATATTCTAACTAGATAAAAAAATTTAGATTGTAACAAGTGACAATTTTAAATCATTTTTAAGTGACAAAGAAAGCGTCAATTTTTATAGTGTAAATTGTATCCGCATACAATTGCATTCTCACTTAGACCTCACTTTGGTGCTTCAACTTTCGATGCCTGATGCTCATTTTGATTCTACTCACACCACTTGCAATCCTAAATTTTCACCTTCTTCCTTGACTTCCCTCCAAGAATAAGTCTTGATTGTTAGGATCGAGGAGTTCGGTGCCCTAGTCCTCTCAATTAGGGCCCATTTTTTGTCCTTATAACGATCATCTCAGATGAGCGAGAAATTTGATCTTGTGTTGGCCTACCCCAAAAGTTTAATTATTTTTCGGTCAATCAAGCATAAAAGGAGGTCTACTCCTCTCATTTGAAAACCTAATCTAACATCTCTATGGTCCTAATTGCAAATTCACTTCAAGTGAGCAAGCAATTAGTCATTCATCAAGCATTGGAGAAGAAGTGAAGTCAAGTTTATGCATTCAAGATGGAGACCATGATCAACCTTCTTTGAAGATATTCTATAAGACATCATAAAACCCTTGCATGAGGATCAAACCAAACTTCAGCAAGGTATACATTTCAATTACAAGCATTTTGTTTTAGATCTAGCCTTTCCCTCAAAAGGAAAGTATCTTGTTGCAATTTCCATTTCAATTAAACTATTTCAATTTCAAGGTTAATTCCTAAACTGGGGTTTGACCTAAGGCAAACCCAACAAACTCATATCCACAATATCTTTTCTCTCTTTGTGTGTAGAGGGAATACGCTCAGGAGTTGTACTCAGGGATTTCAATAGAGTCGACAACGACGAAAAGGTTTAGCTTTCGATGGAGCAAAATTTGAAGGACCGGGGTGAATTTGTACTACCCAGTCGCAAAAAATTAGGCTAAACTTTTGGAACTGGTTCTAAATATCTTCTTTTGCCCAGATCTTGGTTTGTGACTCTATGGGATATCTAGAGCAATCTGTTTTTGACAATTTACTTCAACTATTCATAATTTTAACCTAATTTCACAATTACCTTCTAATTTTAACTAAGAAAGGGGGTAATTATCAATAACCAATGAATCTAATTAGAATTTAAATCCTTTCCATATTTGTATCATGGCTAGATCTATTAGATTCGCCCCTTCTTTAATGTGTTGGATAATTTGGCTTGTTAGTGGTTGTATTATCTTAATTGAAACCCAAATTTCAAATTACACCCATTACACTTTGGTGAACCTGATTTCTTTCATGCAAGTGTTTCTGATTTATCGTCTTAGATCTAATTTATATGTAGTTTAACATTAATATTTGCACTCATAAATCACGTTTCCAATTGACTTACATAAATTTAGAGGTTGAACTCACAAAAACCTTAATTTATTATACTAAAATTGACTTGTGGGTTGCATAATTTTTTACTCGTGTTTTTAGATTTGATTATTATGAGATGTTATGTTTAGATTTAGATGCATATAATATCCAATATCATAATTCACATTATTTAAGTTATTTATTAATCAATCATTTTTACAAAAAAATGCATTGTTCAATCATAGCTTTCAATCTTTGCAACCAATTTTCCCTCCTTTGTGCATGAGTTTTGTTACCATTCATCCTTTGTACAATATTCTAGTGTGAACAAGTTGTAGACAAAAGGCTTCCTGTTGGTGTAAATTATGCCTCATAATTACACTTTATTTAAGTTGACTTAGGGTAATGCATTTCATAGTAGTTTCGATATGAGATACTTAGGGAAGTGTGCGCATAGGGATGATGTATGTAGGATAAATTCCACCTTTTGTGGTCTTATCTTGTTGTTACATTCCACCTTCAGTGGGTGATCCACCTCTTGTGGAATATTTTATTATTTCTCCTACCTACCCTCAAGTATCTCATTGAGCCACATGTCATGATTGTGTGCTCACATATCCATATGGCTTTGCATTTATAAGGAGGCTCATCTACATTTTATGTAATGATTAAGTAATGATCTGGTTGATGGTATTTGCATTTTGATTTGAATACAATTTATTCTTATCCAATGTATTCTCTCTCCTTTGTGCTCTAGATCTTGGATATATTTGACAAATTATTACATGGTATCAGATCCATTGCGGTTTCATTGAGTAGTCTTTTTGGAGCATTAATTTTTTTGTATTTAGGGAAAATCGGATTTTGGGCCTTGGAGGAACTTTTTAGCCAATTTGGCTTATACGATATGGATTTTTCAAAAAAAAAAAATATTCTGCAAAAAAATTTATTCTTCATTTTTTTTTTGTAAATTTATAGTTTTTTAAAAAGCATTTGTAAAAGTTATATATATATGTGTGTGTGTGTGTGTGTGTGTGTGTGTGTGTGTGTGTGTGTGTGTGTGCCTAGATTTTCTGCAGGGTCACCGATGTCGTGCTTCTCCATTGGCAGGCTCCTTTGCAGTGGCGGTTTCCACCATCTTTTCCCCTTAACTTGGCTTGGCAACTGCCAACCTCAGTTCCAAGAACTGCCACCTGGCCTCCGACCAGTGGCCCTTGCACCACATCCCAACACTAATCCACTGGCCAAATCTCCCGCCGTTGCTGACTTCTGGTAGCCCCTTTGCCAGTAGCACCTCCGATCCATCTGCCCCTTCGCTAGTAGCACAATGACCTCTACCACCTCAGGCACCACATAGGCCCCCGCCACACGACTTCTCTATACTCACAACACCAACTCATAGGGACATGTGGCATAGTAAGATTTGCCCACGCAGACATAGTTATTGCCACGCGACTCAGTCCCATTCGCCCATGTGGAGCACAGTTAGTGTACCGGTCTAACACATCATTTGCCATGCCATCATTTCCGTATCGTATGGATATGCCATGTAGGGGGTGTGAAGTCTTGATGATGACAAGATGGGCATCAAATGTAAGCTTGCCATTTGCTGACGTGAGCACTGTGTCGACACTTTTTTGAAAATTTTCAGTCCCTCTCCAATGAGCTTTTTAGTTTTGCAGGCCAACTTTAGAGGCCAATAACTTTCTCATTTTGGCTCCTTTTTAAGTGCAATTCTTTTTTTATTTGGGCTAATGTTTTGTCCTCTTCATAGTGGTGGTATATTTTTATAATTTTGGTGGACAAATTTTTCATAATTTTTAGTTTTTCACAACTGTACCTGTCCAATCCTCAATTTGGCAACTTCATAGACTTCGTTCAGGCTCATAAGACCTTCTTTTTAGGTGTCGTTTTGTTTGAAAGTGCATAATTTTTTGTCTACTTTCACGTGGTGCTATAAGATTTTCACCATTTTGAGTAGAAATTTTACTTTTAGTATTTGTTTATTTTTGGCCTATTTGGTACTTGTATTTTGCTTGGATCTTAGTGTAGATCTCTTGCAATATTTGTTGGAGTCTCTTATAGCCTATTTAAGGTAGTTGTAAAGTTGAAATCAGAAGTTCACTTTGGCTTTTTTTGCAAGTGGCCCATTCTACACGCACTAAGTATAAAGTGCCAAATCATTAATTTTTTTTATTTTTTATTTTTTATTTTTAAAATTTTTTTTTGGGGGGGGTTCTTTGATTGAGTGAATTTGGGGGGTTGTCTTGTGCCTCTCTCTATCTTGTGTTTTTTTCATTTTGGTGCTATGGGTTCTCCTAAATTTCCACTTTTAACTCCACATAATTATGCATCATGGAAACTTAAAGCATGGAGTAAGTTAATGGAAAAAGGACTCATTCATTATGTAAATGGAACAATAACACCACCACCTAATCCTAATGCTCAATTTGAATGGCTCACTAAAAAATTTGTGGCACTTGGAACATTGAGAAATTATGTATTAGATGACCTCATTTTTCATATTGAGAAATGTACTACAATCAAGGATGCTTGGGATATTTATGCCAAATTGTATGGTCAAGTTGATAAGATTAAGGGCTACAAGCTTGATGGTGAACTCATAATATTGGATCCCAAGGATTTTGATACAATCTAGGATTATGTAACAAAATAAAATGAGCTAAGAGAAAAGATTAAGGATTGTGGCATTGACAAAAAGGATGCTCAATTGGCTTACAACTTGTTGGACAAGCTTCCATCAGAATATGTAGCTTTTGTTTCTAGCTTTCACACCCATTGATTGGATCAAGGTGCCTCATACACTCCACCATCATTTGATGTGTTCATGAAGATGTTGATACTTGAGCAATCTAAGTTGACCAAGATGGGGATTCTCAAATCTTCAAAGTCACATTCTTTGGTGGCTAATAAAGGGAATCAAAGAAAACAAAAAGTCAAGAACCAAAAGCAATCTAAGCCAAAGCCACAACAAGATGGAGCACAATAATCCTTTCCACAACAAGGTGATTCTACATCCTAACCTAAGGGTAAATCTTATAAGGAGAAGCTTATTTGTGCATATTGCAAGAAGTCAGGACATGATGAACACCATTGTTACAAGAATGATATTGATGAATTGAAACATATTCTTGAGAAGAATAAAACCAGTTTTCCTTCTAGAATGTCTACTTCAACTTCATCTTCCAAAGAAAAGGATAAAGGGAAGGATCACTCTTTTGGGACAAGTAAAGGACAAGCTCTTTGTGTTACTAAAAGTCATGAATCTGGGAGATGACTTCTAGATTCAAGAGCTTCTCATCATATGGCATCTTCACAGTCTATGTTCTCTTCATTTGAGCCTTGCAACGTGCCACAAATTTTGATGGGAAATCATATGTATATGACTGTGATTGGGAAAGGATCTATTTCCGTTGGGGACAACTCCTTCAATGATGTGTTGTGTGTACCTCATTTGAAAAAAAATCTTCTTTTCATCTATCAGATCACTCATGGGGAAACAAGGAAAATTCTGGAGTTCACACCTAATTCAGTTATCATTAGAGACATGGAGAGTAGAGCTATCATTCTGACTAGGGTGGTTGATCATGCATCTCGATTGTACTCCTTTTCAAATTTTGGTCCTATTGATGAGGTTAATTCTTCATATGTTGATAATTCAGATATCGAGGAGAACTTTGGGTACTTGAACTTGGGTGTTCTCACTTGTGACCCTATTCTTGTGTTTTTCATTTCATCTCCTACTATTGATATCACATCACCTCTTGCACCTGATGATGCATATATTGCAACAATTTTGCCTTCTTGTGATTTAGTGCAGTAGGATATACCTTATCTTCCAGCTTCAGATCCATGGGATGTCTACCTGACAAACATTGCAGGTTTGTTTGTGGAGTCCTACATTGCATATTGGGGAGACATCATTGATGATATTCATCTTCTCTTTGATGAAGATGATCCTTCTTTGATTGTTGCGAGTGAACACTCTAACCCTCTTGTTCATTCTCTACATGATCATTCTTTCAAGGTTGACATGATTGTGGATAGTTATGTACAACATTTGGAGGAGGCTTCTTTATCCTTAGAGGAGACACGTGAGTCTTTGGATCTTGTTCTACATTCATCTCCACTAGATCTTGAAGTGCCTTTTTCAGCAATGTGGATCTATACACCTAATTTGGAGGGGGAAACTTTCAATATCGGCATGGGGACACTTGAGCAGGTTTAAGAAACTCCACACATCTTGAGTTTTTTTCCTACATCTTCCCTTGATGATTGGGGAGACTTCATGGATACACTTTTGGTTTTGTTTCTTCCTAAGGGGAGGAATGTTCTTCGACAACCACATAGCAGTTTCTTCATTCAGTTTCGAGCTTCTATCATTGGTATAGATTCTACTATAAGGGGGGATTCTTGGTCTCTCTTCTTCTCTCTTATTGGGGGGGGGGGGTTTCTCACATGGGGTTGTGCCTTTCTCATACTTATTTGAGAGTTCTTTTGTATAGTTTTCATCTCTCTTAAGGGGGGGTGTTGGTGTAAATTATGCCTCATAATTACACTTTACTTAAGTTGACTTAGGGTTAAGCATTTCATAGTAGTTTGGATATGAGACACTTAGGGAAGTGTGCACATAGGGATGATGTATGTAGGAGAAATTCCACCTCTTGTGGTCTTATCTTGTTGTTACATTTCACCTTCGGTGGGTGATCCAGCTATTGTAGAATATTTTATTATTTCTCCTACCTACCCTTGTATCTCAGTGAGCCACATGTCATGATTGTGTGCTCACATATCCATATGGCCTTGCCTTTATAGGAAACCTCATCAACATTGTATGTAATGATCTAGTTGATGGTATTTGCATCTTGATTTGAATACAGTTTATCCTTATCCAATCTATTGTCTCTCCTTTGTGCTATTCATTGTGCTCTAGATCTTGGCTATATTTTACAAATTAGTAAACTCCCCAAGGTTTAAATACTAAGGATATGGAGCCTTAGTTGAATAAATTTTTCCATGTGAATGTTGGTGCTTCCTCTAACCCAGCAAATGACATCACTTATCTCCATTCTCTTCATACTTCTCATTATGTGGATGAATTACTAACTAGGTTTACTATCAACCAATTGGAGAAGATTGATAATGAATTTGAGAATCTTCAATAATGGATGGGTCAATACTACTTGGATAGGGAGGCAATCCCCTTGATTGAAAGACTAAAAAGAATGGTGCAAAATGATAAGATAGGTGTGGATTTGTTGTGTGGCCTTTCTCGTATTGTTGATACTAATATTATGCCAATCAAAAGTTGTGCCAAAGTTCTTTGTTTTTCTTAACCCACTAGCCAAGTTAACCATTCCATTCCTATGCTTACATCCTTTCCTAGTGTGCTTATGTTTATATCTTCTATCATGACTACTTCATTATCATTGAGTTGTTATTGATGTCAACATACATAGATGTAGAGTTGATTAGGTTGAACAAGTAGGGGGAGAAGTGTTTGCACTGATAAAGATGGCATAATGGCATAGGCAGATGTGTGGGAGGTTGAATTAGTTTACCACACTCCCATAAGCCATAGCATCATCATTGTCATGCCTCTGGCAGTTTTGCAAGAAGCTATCATGGTTATTGTAGTATCACAAGTGAAACAATTACTGCCACTAGGGAAGTTGCGATACCATGATAAAAGAAAAAGTGTTATCTCCATACCACAAATATGGATACCACCTCGGAAAATCTGCATTAGAGATAGTGATTAAAGAAAAGGCTATCGCAATATCACAGTCAATGGTCAACAGAATGCCTGGCATTCTGCGATATGGCAGTAAAATGTAAACAGTCACCACAACATTGCAAGCACTATATTTATCATTGACAAGTCCCCTACGGTAGTGTGGCAAGGATAAAAAGGGCTACCACAACCTTGCAAGTCAACATAAAATGACCACCAAGTCTTTTGTGGTAGAGAGATAAAGTTATATGGCTACCACAGTCCCACAAAATGGGTATTTCACCCATTCATTTTATCTTTGATATTGCGATAAAGGGAAATATGAAGGCCAACATAAAAGAGGTCCATGTGGACATTGACCATAGGCAACTTGATGATGAAGAAGGAGAAGTCAAGGACGTGACCTGTACGGGATGAATCGAATTCCATCTATCATTGCTGATAGAGAAGATCTATGTGGACACACCAAAAATGGCGGTTAGCTATCTAATCGAATTTAATCACAGAGAATGAAGCTGAGAAGGTGGATGCATTCAATGCTTACAATTATAGAGCAGGTAGAAGATCAATTGTGAGGCTCAAGAAGATCTACAATCTTTAAGAAAACAAGATTTCAAAACTATGAGTAGGTGAAGATTACTAAGAATAGTAATATGAATATAGAGAATAATTTGAAGATGGAGAGGATGCATTTAATGATGGCGACTATTTGTCTAAAAAAAGATGCAAAAGATCAAATCAACTTGTACACTATGATGTGCATTCAATTCAGCTCCTGGGGAAAAATTTGACAAGTGGAAAAAGAAAGAGATGATAAAAAAAGGAGAATTGTGTGTGTAAGTTCAAGTATGGAGAAGTAGAGAAGTGTGTGTGGTGTATGAAAGAAGTGCAGAGCAGAAAAGAATGCTTAGACACAGAAAGCATGAAGGAGAGAAGACAAAACAAAGTGTGTGGAAAAATCATAAAGGAACACACAATAGATAATCTGCATTGAGTGAAGCAAAGAGAGAGGATAGATGACAAGGACTTCGAAGCAGAGAGTGAAGACCTGAAAACAAAGAGAGAAGAGAACATACGTGAAAAGAAAAGATCAAAGACTAAAGAATAGAGAGTTGAGGTAGAGAACTCAGAAGGTAATACACACAGAGTGGGGCAAAGTAAGATAACTATACAAAGAAGAAATCTGAGAGCATTGTGCAGAGAGAAAAATAGGACAGAAGGCAAAGATTAGAGATTGATAGCAGAGGCCAGTGAGCAGAGATCAAAGATTGTGAGATGACAATAATCAAGTCAAGATCGAGTGAAGGAAACACCGTGAGTTACAAAACATCATTTGTAACAAGGTAATCAATTTGTAGCTATAAATTCTACTCATAGTATGTCATCTGAGTGGGTTCTTATATAGGGGGTTGGTGCTCCTTTGTGTAGGTGTCCATAAACTTTAGGGGTTTGGTTCTCCTTTGAGTTGATGCTCATAAACTTCAGGGGTTGATGCTCCTTTGGGTTGGTGTCCATAAAACATTGTAATCAAAATATTTTTTATTGTGAGGATGGATTAGAGTAGTAGAATTTAGCAGCATTTCTCAGTGAGTTTTTTCCCCACAGTGGATTTTCCTTGTTTATCTCGTGTTATGTGTTGATCTTGTGTGTGTGAATATACTTGATATCTTTATTTATATTATCTTGATCTTTGTTATTAATGTTTTAATTCTTTAGGAAGTTCAGGTTTTTGTTACCACTGATTCACCTCCCCCTCTTAGTTGTTCATTTTTTTTCCTTCATACTTCCACACAAAATGTTAATCCTACACATGTTAGTCATGAGGGCGAATCCTATTAATCAATATTATTACATACCTCCACCCACAAGTCTTCCATTCTTTTCACAACCACCTCCCATACAAACATACCACAATGTTCCCCCTCTTTATTCTCAACCTCCACCTATTTACAACAATGTTACTCCTACATCATAATCCAATATGTCCAATTTCAATCCATCCATCGAAACAACCATTAACAACCTAGCCCAAACTGTTACATCCTTACAACACCAATTGGCTTCCATAACTCAATCAAGTTTAGTGTTCCCACATTTGATGTAGTGATCCCACTATCCGATGATATTTCTCATGTGGTTACTCCTAAGCATATGAATGTCCCTCAATTGGAGTTGTATAATGGAAAATGTGACCTCTTCATTCATGTGAAGACATTTCAAACTTTGTGTAGTGATTTTGCTCATGACCAAAGAATTATGGATAAATTGCTTACTAGAACCTTTAGAGATAAAGCTTTGTAATGGTATTGTTCTTTTTCTCCTTTTTCTATTACTTCTTTTCAAGAATTGACTAATGATTTCATTCAACAATTTCAAAATAACATTGGTCCGAAGATTACTTTGACTGATTTGATTCATTGTAAGCAAGGAGTAAAAGAAAAAGTGATTGATTTTATTGGTAGACTTAAACATCTGCATTCTCAAATTGCTTATCAAGTGCCTGATCATGATGTTTAAAGAATTTTCATTGCTAATTTACAAAAAGACATTAGAGATAAGCTTATATTTTCTGAGTTTACTTCATTTACATAATTGTGTGCAGTGCTTCATAACATCTTCAAGCGAGTCAATTAAATCATCCTCTTCAATGGGTTAGGTTGATAAGAATGAGAGTGCTCAAGAATCATTTATGAAGTTCAAACCCAAAAAATGTTTCATCAAGATAAATGACAACATCAACACTCAAGTGGTAGCCATGACAGCAGGTGTAGCCCCTTTATCCAAATATTTAAGAAAATAGTTAACTTCTATTTCCGAGTCTTTGCTTAGTATAATGTTGAGGTTGATAAATGTCAATGCATTTCAACTTCCTCCCATCAAGCTAATTGAAAATTCTAAACCATTGCCACCTTACCATGATCTTAAAGATTTTTATCAATATCACCGTTAACTTGGTCATGATACTGAGAAGTGTTACAAGTTGAGAAAAAAGATCCAAGAATTTATCGATAACAATATGATATTTTTAGCTAGTGACAATGACAAAGGAAATAAATTCATAGCTCCTACTAATCAAAACCTCCAAATCTTTATCAATTCATTGCCTTCGCATTCTACCAATGTTGTTGAGTGTAAGTCTCTTTTTCTCCCAATTACCTTGGCATAGAATCTAATAATGTTGTGAATCTCGTTGACAAACCTACAACTCCAAAAGACATGCATTAATTTTGATCCTAGCGAGACTATTGTTGCACCTGATGGCCCATTATGTATAGTTGTGAAGATCAAAGACAAAGTCTAATTAGGGGTGCTCATTTATCTAGTGTGTATGGTGATCTGATTACTAAAGGACATATTTATATTTCACAATTGCATCAAGTAACGTATGATAAATTTGATGTTATGGCTAAAGTGTATGATGGTTTATCTTTCCCTACTATTGGTTCTATCACCCTTCCTATTAAGGTTGGTACTAAGTGCTTATATGTCACCTTTGCTATTATTCCTCCATCTGATTAATTTTGTGTGAAATTGGGACATACTTGACTCTCTTACATGAAAGATATCCCTTCTAAAATTCATAAATGTTTGAAGTTCCCTCATAATGGCACTATTATAACAATTAATCATAGCCTTTACGAATGCATGGTGAAGCATGTAAATTTAACTATTGATCGGGCTTATACAACAAGAGTAACACAATGAAAGAAACAAGAAAACCTAGTAAGATTGCAAAAACATATCATATTATTGTCTTAGAACCTTCGGCAACCAACCAGTTATCATCATACAATCAAAATAGAACATCCAGTAGTCAACCGGTTACATGCAAGCTACAAGCCATATATAATCCACTTGGGACTCTCAGAATCAACCGGATCACTAATCACAAATATCAATCCTTATTCTAATTTCAACTTCTTCTGTCCTACAAATGATTACATAATACCCTATATATACCCTCTGGAACATATCCGGGTCGGCCACAAAAGATTACTTTTACCAATGCAAAAAATTGAAACGTGTAACTAGGTCGACTCTAAGAATAAAAGAAATTATTTTGGAAAATAACAACCAAGAAGTGTGGATCAAAATGAATGTTGGCCACACACCAAAGAACATCAAACAAGACCCCAAATAAATTCACATGCCAAGAAACTGCTCCGAAAATGAAGGAAAGCCAACCGTTAAGCATAAGAATTATCTCGAAACCCAAAAATAGTCAACCGGGAGTGATAACTAGCTGGAAAAGAACCCAAATGGACTAAAAAGGTAGAATTAAGCACAAGAACTAGCCTAGAAACCGAAAATGGGATTTGCAATGAAAAGCAAGCAACTACCGGCACCTATTGACAGGAACATAGAAAACTACACACTGAACTGAACAAGAACTAAACTGAAAGGAAATATTTTTGGTTGATGCAAGATTTCTCATAGATCGGGGATGCTCTTACATCAATAAAGCCCAAGACCCTACACCCATGGTTATCCCTCCTCCTCATAATGCACCCAAAATTCTTCCTACACCTTCTATTCCTCCTATATATTCCTCAGTCGTGCCTCCTACTTCCTACAAAGGAAAGCACTTGGCATCTAGTCTTCCTCAACCTATTGGGGTTTCTTATGTTCCTCCTCCTATAAGGGAAGACAAGAAGCCTATGTCCATTTATCCTAAACCTTCGCAAGTTTCAACTAAAACTAAAAGGAATCACTGTGCAAGAGAATACTGAAAAACACATTGTGCCAAAGCTCATGAGATTGCTTGCCAAACCATTTCTTCTCTGAAGACACCAAATGTTGTCTTGGTCCCATTTGTACAACCTTCACCTAACCCTAGGGAGGAATTTCAACTCAAATCACCTAAATAAAAAATGCTCCAAAAAATGATCGTTCAACTTCTTTTAATGTTAGAGATCGTATTTTTATTAATCTAGATGATGATATGGATGCTGATAATGTTGTTCATACTAACAATATTGATTTTGATAAGATGTATGAGATTGTTGAGATTAATCATGAGTTGCCTTCACATTTTCCAAAAGAATTAGCCTTATCTTTTAGTAAAAAACAAAGTGATTCATCCTTAGACCATGGTCCTTGTTTGGAACTTACAATAGCTCCATTTTTTGTGCTCAAAGTGGCTCGTATTGCATCTTATCCACCATCCCTAGATGATTTTAAGAAATATTGGGAGGCAGATGCTTTGCTTGACTAGCTTTATTAGTGTCCTCTATTCTCTTTTGTGTGTTTTCTTGTTCATAATGTGCTTCCCCCATGATGTGTTGCTTGTTATTTTTTTGTGTTATGTTAGGTTCTCTTTGGGTGAGCCTTGTTACTTTTTTGGTGCAAGGTAATAAAGAGGCCAAATCTATTGCGACATTCCTCTATTTGTATCTTATTTCTTCTATATGTTGTATCTATATGCCTTTGTGTTGTCTACTTGGGGACGATGCAAAGCATTAAGATCTCTTTTTGGTCTCTTCCATGTTGACCGAAAAAGACACTTGTTTGTTATCTCTTGTGCTCTTCTTCCATCGCGTTCATAGTTCCACTACCTTTGGTAGATGATGTTAACTCAATAAAAATATTTTTAACATACATTATTTATCATAAGAGCTTATTGACCCTGGATTTAGTGGATCCCTTATGTGCTTTTTACTTATGTTTTGTGACCATCATCCTTTTATTTGCACTTTCTTGGGGCATTTCATTGTGATAACATGCTTGTCTTTTGGATGCATGAGCTACCTTAAAGAAATTACTCCTGATAAGGCGTATGCAATTGCTTTAGTGTGGGGGCATATACTCTGCTAAATGTTATACTTTATGCACACATCATGGTATGGTTTTTTATACTCAAGTTACTTTGCAAACTAAGCCTTTTTCTTTGTAATTTGGTATTTTTCTTTTTCATTACTCATAATAAGAAAATAATACTAGGCCAGTGCAGTCATGCTCTATTTCATGTGCTGGCCCTTATCTATTGATATTAGAGTAGTAAGATCCTAAAGTCCTTGGAGGCTTGGTTTGTCTTTTCTCTTTGATATCTTGGTGAAATTTTTACAATGTGACTTTATACTTTACTGTGGGTATTCTTAGTCTCATACTCTACTAAAGTGGGGGATAAATATAGCATCATAAATTGTAACTACATACAATTTTGTCATTGCTTAGACCTCACTTTAGTGCTTTGACTTTCAATGCCTGATGCCTATTCTGATTCTTCTCACACCACCTACAATCCTACATTTTCACCTTATTTCCTACCTTCCCTCCAAGACTAAGTCCAAATTGTCAAGATTAGAGCACTAGGTGCCCTAGTGCTAGCTCAAGATCAAGGCATTGGGTGCCCTAGTCTTGTCCTCTCAATTAGGGCCCATTTTTGGTCCTCAATGAATATTTGAGATGAGTGGGAAATTTGATCCCATGCCAGACTACTTTATAAATTCAATTAGTTTTTGGGCAGTCAAGTATAAAAGGAGGTATACCCCTCTTATTTCAAAACCTAATGTAACAAATCTATGGCCCTAATTTCAAATTCAATTCAAGTGAGTAAGCAATCAATCATTCATCAAGCATTAGAGAATAAGTGAAGTCAAGTTTATGCATTTAAGATGGCATCCATGACCAACCTTCTATGAAGACATTCTACAAGACATCCTAAAACCCTTGCACGAAGATCGAACAAAAATTCATCAAGGTATACATTTCAATCACTAGCATTTTGTTTAAGATCTAGCCTTTTCCTTAAAAGGAAAGCATCTTGCTGCATTTTCTATTTCAATTACTATTTCAACTTCAAGGTTAACTCTTAAACTGGGTTTGACCTAAGGCAAACCCCTATCCACAACACCTTTCATCTCTTTGCGTGTACATGGAACAAGTTCAAGAATTGTACTTAGGGATTTTGATAGAGTTAACAACAACAAATAGATTTATCTTTCGAGGGAGAAAAATTTCAGAGGACCCAGGCGAATCTGTACTACCCAGTCTTGAAAAATTAGGCTGAACTTCTAGGAACAACTTCTAAATATCTCATTTTTCCTAGATATTAGTTTGTGGCTCCATGAGATATTTGTAATAGTCCATTTTTGACAATTTACTTCACTTATTCATTATTTTAGCCTAATTTCTCAATTACCTTCCAATTCCAACTAAGTAAGAGGGTAACAAATTGTATTGGTGTAACATTAGGGTTAGGGTTAAATTAGAATTATAAAACCACTAACAAAATTAATTCACAAATACATTAAGGAGGAGAGGAATCTAATAGATCTAGCCTTGATAGACCAAGATTATGATTAGATTCATGACTCCTCTAGTGGGGCTCTATCCTCCTTAAATTGAATTGATTTGAATTGTTGAAGATTAGGGCTATATTACAAACTATTGAAGCAATCTGATAGAAATAGTGAGCTACAAATATCGTACAAAGCCACTAACCTGTATCTAAGAAGAAGAAGATGATTCATATTTGTTCCTAGAATTTTGCCCTGGTTTTTTGGGACCAAGTAGTATTAATTTTCCATGGTCCTCCAAATTTCTCGCGGTCAAAAGTTGAACCTGTTCATCTTTGGGAATCCTATTGATCCTACTGAGTGCAACTTTTTTCTTGTTTCTCCACACAGTGAAAAGGGGGAAATTATTTGGAATAGGGGTTTCCCTTAGGTTAAACATTGGTTTTGAAATTAACTATGAAATTTAATTGAAAATGTAAATGAAGTATTGCAGTAAAAGACTTTCCTTTTGAGGGAAAGACTGAGAATGAATGGAACACTAATGATATACTTTTAATGAATTTTTGTTTGTCTTCACAAGGAATAAGGGTTTCATGTAGATTGTCTTCATAAAATTAGAACATGAATATCATCTCTGATGCTTAAATTTTGACTTCACTTCTACTCCAATGCTTGATAGAAGAGTGATTGCTTGCTCACTTGAATGTAGGATCTCAATTTTTCTCTCTTGAGTTGATTATGAATTTGAGTTAGGTTTGAAAAAGAGGGGTAGACCTCCTTTTATACTTTATTATCAAAAATTGAATTAAATTTATAACCTAAGCCGATATGAGATCTAATTTCCTTCTCTCACAATCTGATCTTTAAGTGGAGCAAAATTGGGGCTTGCATAGGAGGCCTAGGGTGTATACACCTTGGTCCTGATTTAGGATCAAGGCATGGCACATCGTGGCCTTGATTTGGGACTAGGAAATGGTACATCTCGGTCCTACAAATTAGGAATCCAATCAGGTGGTGAAGCTGGAAATGTAGTGAAAATATGATGTGAATAGGTGGTGTGAGCAAAATCAGTGTTGTAATTAGGCCTTCAAGGATGAAATGCCAAAGTGAGGCCTAAGTGAGGACAAAATTGTAGGCATATAAAATTTAGGACACTACATTTAGCTCCCACTTTAGTGGGATTATGAGACTACACATACTCACGGTAATGAACATTGTTCTACATTGAAAACTTTTATCAAGACATCATAGAGACAAGACACACCAAGCTCCCAGGGACTTTAGGATCTTACTACTCCAATATCAAGATAAAAGGGACACCATAAGAAAGAGGAAAGAGAGAGAGAGAGAACATGAATACCAACCTAGTAAGGTTTTCTTACTATGAGTCATGAAAAAAGAAAAATACCAAATTACAAAGCAAAAGACTTAGTTTACAAAGTAGCTTGAGTATCAAAAAATGTCATTGTGTGTGCAAAAAGTGAAACATTGAGTGGAGTGTATGCCCCATGTTAAAGCAATTGCATACACCTTATCGGGAGAAATTGCTTTAAGGTAGTATGCATTTAATAGACAAGCACGTTAACATAGTGAGATGCCCCTAAGAAAGGACAAATCAAAGGATAATGCTCACAAAACATAAAAAACACATAAGGGATCCATCAAATATGAGGTTAGTATGTTATGATAAAAAATGTATATCATGAATATTTGCATTGAATTGACATCATCCCCCAAAGGTAGTGGAAGCACAAGCACAATGGAAGAAATGAACATGTGTCTTTTGAGTCAACATGAAAGAGACCAAAGGAGATCTCAATGCTTTGCATCATCCCTAAGTAGACAACATAAGGGACAACATATAGAAAAATTGAGATACAAATAGGAGAATGTCACAACAAATTCAACCTCTTTATTGCCTTGCACCAACGGAGTAACAAGGGTCATCTAAAGAGTGTTGAATGTTCGTACACACAAGACAACTGAGAGGGCGAAGGGTGAATCGGTTGTACATATAGTAGACACCTAAAATTGTCCTAGCCTAATTGAATAAATATTTTATTTATTTAATTATTTTATCCTAAGCCTTCTATCAATTAAATACATTTTTATTTATTTAATTAATTCATTAATTGTCTTCTAGCCTTTCCCTATTTAAATAAATATGTAAATTTTTCTGTCTCCAAAATTAAATAAATATTTTATTTATTTGATTGACCCCACCTCTTCTATTAATTAAATAAATCTACATTTATTTAATTAATTCATTAGCTTTTTCCCTCCACGACATTATCATTCATCTCTTAATTTACCTTTAACCACCTTTCTTAATATTTTCCTAGTTTTTATACCTACCCTCTAATCCTAGCTGACCATTTACCCCTCCACCTCTTAATCCTAACCCTTCATTTTATAAGGTACTCTCTATATAAGAGGATCCTTTCATCCTTGCCAAACCCTAACAAGATAATCAATTTTCATGCAACCTTTCATAGCGATCAATCGCTCAAGTGTCTACACAACCACAATCTGTTTTTTGTTGAGCTCTTGTGCACTGTAGTTGTCATAAAATGCATATTGTTATGTTTGATGATTTTGGTTACTCAACAGTGAATTAATTAATTGTATTAATTGGGTTGTCACTCTCGGGTAGTTATGTGTCGGTTGGTTGATAGTTGTGTACCTCTCGTCAACTATTAGGTCCTTTAAATATGTCGTGTACCGCTGAGGAAGTAGTACAATATAGTTGGATCTATTGTAATCCCTGGCTGACCATCTTTGGCCTTCTTCTCTGTAAATTGCATGTGCAAATAAAGATATATTTTACTATCGTGTCTGGTATGCATTGTCATGTACATTATTATTTTCTGTAATTAATTTACTAGTTGTAGTAGTAAACATGCACAATACAAAATCTAAGAGTAACCATATCAAACAAGATCAATGTAGATTGAAAACAATGGAGATCAAACCTACTAAGAATGTGAATGGTATAATCTTTCATAATTTATGTGTTTTGCATGTTTTAGGTTCCTCATTGGTGTATGGTGGATTTAATTGTAGAACTAGGTTTTTATGTGGTTGGATATTTATTTGGTTTTACAAAAGTTTAACATCCAGATTTCACCGTATACACATATAACTCTAAAATATTTTTCTTAAATCAAATCCATAGTAACTTTATCACTTAATCTACAAGAAGATATGAGCCTAAAATAACATGAAAAGTAGAACACATCATACACAATGAAACAACATATTTTATGTGGAAAACCCTGTTAAGGGAAAAACCATAGAGAATGCTATTCTCAGTTTATTAAGACCTGTTAGGGTGACACTGGTTAAGGCGATTTTTAGAAAGAAAGGCTCATTGTCAAAGGGCTCCCTTTCTGAAAGAAAGAAAGAAAGACTCACTATTGGAGGACTCACTACCCAGATGAAGAATAATAAAAGAGAAAGAATTCATCACTGATACACCTCCACAACTCTAAGATCTGTAGATACCTTCGGATCACTACTTCCGGTAGCTAACAAATGAAATTTCACAATGCTCAACACTGTTTACCTACTCAAACTATAATAATTATCAAACAATCAAGGAGATAGATCCTCTTTCACACACCTTCATCACATACACATATGCCACAACTCACTTACTTTCTATATTACATTCCACACACACTCACCATCCTCATCAAATTGTCATTTATTTATATCATCCTTACGTATAGAAAATCTCCCAAGGTCGGCTAAGCATCTTAATCGAACACAATTCAAATTAGGTTGGAACTAAACATTCTCCTAGTAGAGAAGAATGTAAAGTGGACCACAAAACATCTTAACTAAGACCAAAGTAAACATCATACATGGTATACAATGATCCACAATCATCAAAGCAATAATGTGAAGTGTAAACACCCCAGTTTGGTGAAACCTAGAGTAAACACCATCAAACTTTGAAATCATGCTTCTTAAGCCCAAGAACTCATGTCGACTAAATAGAATGAAGCTAAGGACATTCCCAACTTATCTCCAAAACTGCAACACCAAAAACCATAACGTGGAGAAATGCAGAGCACACATTTCACATGAAAACACTATCAAACACCATCACACGCCATCACACATTGGTGAATGAAACTTCCTTAGTACTACACTCTGAAGCACAAAATCATGAATCTAGCATCTCTAAACACTTCGTAACAACATATACAAACCACATGAATAGATGTACAATATAGAAGAAATATAGAGCAAATCTCTTAGCACAACTCCACAGGAAACCCAATCAAAAAATATACCAACCAGTCACTAATGGTAACCAAAGCATGTTGACATCAATGACAACTATGTATAGTGAAATTTGGAAGATTAAACTATTGCAAAACCATAAAAGATACAACCACATAAACCCTAGTTCTACAATCAAGAATCCACCATACACCAATGAAGAACCTAAAACATGCAAATCACAATAAAATAGAAAGATTATACCATTCACATGCTTACTAGGGTTTGATCTCCATTGTTTCCTATATCCATTGATCTTTTTTTATATGATTGTTCTCAAATTTTGTATGTGCACAAGAGCTCAACAAAAAATAGATTGTGGTTGTGAAGTTGCTTGATCGCTTGAAAGTCTTAGTTGCTTGAAAGATTAGCTAGATTGTTGGATTAGGGCCGATAAGGATTAAAGGATCCTCTTATATAGAAGACATCTTAGAAAATGGAGGGATAGGATTAAGAGGTGAAAGGATAAATGGTTGGCTAGGATTAAAGGGTAGGTAGGGAAAAGGATAAAATATGATAAGGGTAGTTGGAGGCAAATTTAGAGATAAATGACAAGTGTCATGGAGGGAAAAAGCTAATGATAGATTCAATTAATTAATAGAGGAAGTGGGACCAATTAATTAAATAAAATATTTATTTAATTTACGGAAAGGATAATTTAAATAAATAAAAATATTTATTTAAATAAGGAAAGACTAGAAAAGACTTAGTGAATTAATTAAATAAATAGAAATCTATTTAATTAGTAGAAGGGTTAGGATAAAATAATTAAATAAATAAAATATTTATTCAATTAAGCTAGGACAATTTTAGATGTCTACATTTTTCCTCTCTTTGAGACAATGCATCCTATCGCATTGGCTCAAAGAAGATAAGATAAACTAATACAAAGTTTGCCCTAGGATGGGAGTGGTATACCCCCTTGAGAGATTGGATGAAAATTTTGAAAAAATTGTAGACAATCTCTCAAAAAGAAAGAAAGGATAAAAGGGTTAAGGATAAGGTGAAAGGGTTAGGTGGGTGAAAAATGGACTCAAAAGGGATTAGCAAGTAGGAAAATGATGACGTGAGGCAAGCATGACTAATTAGGGTTCCATAGTCTATATATAAAGGCCATGGGGGAAAAAATCCTCATTTACATCCACAACAGTTGAGAGACTAGAGTGTAGAGAATTCAGAGAGCTTAGAGAACAGTAAGCAGTCAAGAGATCCTGGCAGTTATATTGCATCAGTTCGATCAAGTCTGTCAGTTCAAGCGGTCTGCAGACATGGGTGAACCGATATGTACCTCAAACTTTCTCAGTGATTTTACATTTATGACACATTTATTAGGCTAGAATAGGAGCCTTCTAGCAAAAATGGTAAATTGGTGTTTAGGTGTAGAAACACATCTAGGTTTCTTTAGGGTGTGTTTGTGTCATGCAAACGCGTTTGGGTCATGTATGACTATGTTTATGACTGTCATAGCGTCTGTGTTCAGTGTCTACACGTTTGTATGGTAAGACCGTGTCTAGGTTGTAATGTCGTGTCTAAGTTATAGGATCACGTCTGTGTTGAGCAGTGTCATGTCTATAATTAAAAACATGTTTGGGTAGGGTAAAACTATGTCTATGCAGTAAAAGCACATTTATGATAGATAAAACTGTGTCTGCATTCAAAAAGACTAGCATTGACAGATTTGTGATAGACATACTTTGTCAATTGGATAAATTGCTGAGAGGATACACTCAGACAGGTGCACTAGCTACAACAAGACACGATTAGGGTTGAAATCAACAACCTTGTGATAAACATCTATCACCAATTGGATAAATTGATGAGAGGATACACTCAAATAGGTGCCCCTAGGCAGATGAAATGCTAGGCTAATCTAGGATAAGCCATTGACTTGAGAAAATCCGGTGAGTGCTCTAACAAAATAGGATCAAGTGTAATGTAATAAACATATACACTAGGATGCAACGCCATGTGATAAACATAAGCACTAGGATAGATGAGTGCCATGTGATAGACATAAGCACTAGTATAAAACCTGATGAGCAATACCATGTGATAGACATAGGAACCACTACGCTAGGATGGGATAAGAAGAACTATGATAGACATGAGTAATACTAGGACTAATGCAATTGCTTGGTTGATTGCAAGAGTATCTAGGATAGATAGTGATGCGGGAGCATCCCCGGTTCATAGTAATCTTGCATCAACCAATAATATTTTTTTTTTAATTTTGCTTTATGTTTGCAGTTTCACCATTCTTTTTATGTGTACTGATTTTGGCTCACTAGATCCTGTGGAGTTGGATTATACTTGAAGACTTGATCATCTTTCTTATTTCCAGACTACATCGCATTTGGATCATTTTTTGACAAGATATCGCTATCGGTTTTCTTGATAGTTTCCTGTTATCGGTTGACAATTTCTTTTTACCGGTTGCCTGGACCTATTTTGGTGATCTACCAGAACCCCTTCTAAAGCTTGCAGAGCCTTGGGCTTTGATTCCAATGTTCCTTAGTGTGTGGCCAACCTTTTCCCATGATCTACACTTCATCCTTTGGATTTTCCAGAGGAATCTCTTGGCAGAGGCCAACCTTGTTGATTTTACACGTTAGGTCTTGTTATTTGGGTTTTAATCCCTTTTTGGGCCGACCAGATCCTTTGGATCGTATATATAATTGTAATTGCACATTAGAATGTAATGAAACAAAGAATCAAGTAGCAAGGTTGTGCGTAGAAGATAGATCTTAAGATTAAAGGACCCTGTTGTGACCTATTCTATATTTTGAGCATTTCTAGCAGGCCTGTGAGTCGGTTATGTTGTAACCCGGTTGGTTGTAATCATTTTTCATGAAATAAATCAATCTTTTTTGCATTGCCTGTATCACATCTTTGTGTTTCCATTGTGTTACTCTTGTTGATCAATTCAGATTGATTTCTTTGAGGTCCCTCCTCACCTGTGACTTCTTCAAGTGGTATCAGATTCTACTTGAAGACTTGATCATCTTTCTTATTTCTAGACCGCATTGCATTTAGATAATTTTCCAACAAGATATCGCTATCAGTTTCCTTGATAGTTTCCTGTTACCGGTTGACAGTTTCTTGTTACCAGTTACCTGGACCTATTTTGGTGATCTATCATAACCCCTTTCGAAGCTTACAAAGCCTCGGGCGTTGATTTTGATGTTCCTTGGCGTGTGGCCAATCTTTTCCCGTGATCTACACTTCATCCTTTGAATTTTCTGGAGGAATCTCTTGGCGGAGGCCGACCTTGTTGATTTTACATGTTAGGTCTTGTTCTTTGGGTTTTGATCCCTTTTTGGGCCAACCCGATCCTTTAGATCGTATATATAATTGTAATTGCGCATTAGAATGTAATGAATCGAAGAATCAAGTAGCGAGACTATGCGTAGAAGATAGATCTTAAGATTAAATGTCTCGATTGTGACCTATTCTGTATATTGAGCATGTTCTAGCAGGCCTATGAGCTGGTTATGCTATAACCCAGTTGTTACTGGTTGGATATAATCATTTTTCATGAAATAAATCAATCTATTTTGCATTGCCTCCATCATATCTTTGTGTTTCCATTGTGTTACTCTTGCTGACCTATCCAGATTGATCTCCTTGAGGTTCCTCCTCATTAGTGACTGCTTCAAGTGGTATCAGAGTGAGTTTTTTTCCAAAAGTGGAGTGTCCTAAACTTTTTGTTGTAGGTTTGCAAACTGTGGATCCGACTTACAGCTGCAGAGGACCGATGTGAACGATGGCACAAAGAGGAGCTAGGAATGGTGGAGCGCATGGGAATGCAGACCCTGCTATGATGGAAATGTTGTGAGGTTTAGCAACCATGTTGGAAGCCATGGAGACAACCTAGAGAAGAGGCCGACACATTGAAGATGTAAGTGAAGATGAAGGAGAAGAAGCCCCGACAGAACAAGTAAACTCACCAGCGGTTGATCCAGATGAGGAAAGGTTTTTGAGGGTTTTGAGTAGGGTGAATACTAAACCTCATTTTACCCCACCAGAATATGATGGGAAGTTGGATTAGATGAATTGATGGATTGGATCTCAAAGATGGAGAAGTATTTTGATTTTGAAAACACTATAGAGGAAAGGAAGGTGAAATATGCCTGTACCCAGTTGAAAGGTCATGCATCTCTTTGGTGGGAGCATTTGCAAGTTGATAGATATAGAAGAGGTAAAGAGAAGATTAAGACATGGGATTAGATGATTGCTAAGTTGAAATCAAAATTTATGCTAGTTGATTATCAATTGAATCTGTTCCGAAAGTTGCAAAAATTGGGACAGAAGGAATCTAGTGTGAAGGAGTACATTGAAGCATTTTACAAGTTGAATATCAGATCCAAACATGTTGATGATGAATTTGAACAAGTTGCGCAATATATTTGAATGGATTGCGAATGTCTATACAAGATGAACTTAGTTTGATCAAATTGGAGAGTGTTGAAGAGGCATAACAGTCTGTCCTAAAGGCAGAAGAGAAGCTAAACAAAAGACATGAGCATAGGCAGATAGGCAGAGGTGGAAGGTTTACCAGAGGAACATTTAAAAGAGGAAGAAGATATATTAGAGGTAGAGGAACCTGTATAGATCAGAACAAGGACAAGGAAGTGAACAAAGAAGGTAATTATACTAGAAAGATGATAGAAATTTCTACCGGAGGAGAGAATCGGATGGCTATCAGAATGAGAATTTTGGAAGACAAGACAAGAGAACATTTAGAGGAACTTGCTATAAGTGTGGAGGAGAAGGACATCGTGATTTTGAGTGTAGGAAGATAGAGAATACCGGAAGAAAAGCAGTGGTAGAAGAAAACCCCACCGGATTAGACAATAACCAAAAGATGGAGAACTGTTGATGATAGGGAGAGATTTGTGTCATATTGGCAGAGATGAAGAGCCCCTGCAAAGGAATAATTTATTTAAGACTAGATGTAAGGTATCCGTTAAGTGTTATAAAGTTGTTATTGATAGTGGTAGTTCAAATAATCTTGTTTTAGAAGAGATCATGAATAAGTTGAATTTGGAGGGATTGAAACACCCTAAACCTTATCAGATAGAATGGATTCAGGATGAACACAAGTTGTTAGTAAGTGAGAAATGTTTGGTGAAATTTAAAATTAGTAATTATCATGATGAAGTCTTGTGTGATATTATGCCTATGGATATTTTTTATCTTTTGTTGGGTAGACCTTGATAGTTTGATAGACAGGCAGTACATGATGGGAGAAAGAATACATACACTATTGTGGCCAATAGGATGAAGCAAACCTTGTTACCATTGGAGGAACCTTTGAAGAATGAAGCCTGTACGAATGCTAGAATCTGTTTGGTATATGGAAGGAAATTATTGAATGGATTGAGACATGAGAATGTGTGTTTTGCCTTAATTCCTAAGAAGATTGAGAAATTGGAACCATAAGGACAACAACCAGAAGAGATAAAAGATTTGCTGATAGAATTTGAAGACATCATTTTAGATAATGTACCTGATGGATTGCCACCTATGAGAAGTATCAGTCATTGCATGGACTTGGTTCCCAGAGCTATTTTTCCTAACAAAGCTGCACACCGAATGACACTAATAGAGAATGAAGAACTGAATAGACAAGTGCAAGAGCTATTGAATAAAGGTTTGATTAGGGAAAGTCTGGCCATTGTGTAGTACTAACAATATTAGCACCTTAGAAGAATGGAGAGTGGAGAATGTGTACTGATTCCAAAGCAATAAACAAGATCACGGTGAAATACCAGTTTATTTTTCCTAGGATGGATGACATAATGGACTATTTGAGTGGAGCAAAATACTTTACAAAGATAGATTTGAAGAATGGATATCATCAGATCAGTATCAGAGAAGGAGATGAGTGGAAGACAACATTCAAGACAAATGAAGGAATGTTTGAATGGTTGGTGATGTCTTTTGGGTTAACTAATGAATTGAGTACTTTCATGAGGCTGATGAATGAGGTATTGAAGAGATTCTTGGGTAATTTTGTTATTGTATATTTGGATGACATTCAAATTTTTAATAAGACAAAAGAGGAGCATTTGTTGCAATTGAGACAAGTTTTACAAAGGTCGAGAGAAGAAAAGTTGTTGATAAATATTAAGAAGTGTACTTTCATGAAGGATGAGTTAGTCTATTTGGGATTTGTGATATCTAAGGATGGTTTGAAGATGGACCCTGAGAAAGTAAAAGCAATTGTTTGAGTGGCCTACACCGGAAAGCATTGGAGAAGTAAGATCGTTTCATGGATTAGCTAGTTTTTACCTAAAGTTCATCATAAATTTCAGTTCAGTTTGTAACCCTATGATTGAGACCATGATAAGAGATCAAAAGGAATTAAAGTGGACCGCCACAACAAACAAATTTTTTGAACTGTTGAAGCAGAAAGTGACTGAGCAGCCTGTGTTGGCTTTACCAAATTTGAATAAAGTATTTCAAGTGGATTGTGATGCAAGTGGAACATCAATAGGAGCTGTCTTGAGTCAAGAAGGGAGAGCAGTAGCTTATTTCAGTAAGAAATTGAATGATACCCGGAGGAGATATTCATTGTATGATCAGGAATTTTATGCCATAGTTCAAGCCTTGAAGAAGTGGAGACATTATCTGTTGCCTAACGCATTTGTGTTGTATAGAGATCATCAAGCTTTGCAGTATTTGAATAGTTAGAGTAAGTTGAATCAGAGACATATGAGATGGGTAGATTTTTTGCAGTTACTCCTTTGTGTTGAAGCATTGAAGTGGAAAATCTAACAAAGTTGCTGATGCATTGAGTAGGAGAAGGAATTTGCTGATAGAGATGAGAGTGACAGTATTAGGATTTATGGAATTGAAGACTTTGTATGATGATGACTCGAATTTTGCAGAACCTTGGAAAGCTTGTAGAGAATTGGTTATGGTAGACATAAGAAAGTGGTTAGATTACTTCATTCAGGATGGGATGTTATTAAGAGGAGTTCAGTTGTGAATACCTAAAAGTTCCATGAGGGAGAATCTGGTAAAGGAGAAACACAGTGGAGGATTAGATAGACATTTTGGTATTGACAAAACAATAGCGTTGGTGAGTGAGTAGTACTTTTGGCCCCAGATTCATAAGGATGTTAAGAGATATGTGCAAAGTTGTAGAGTTTGTCAAGTTGCAAAGGGTAGTAGTCAGAATGTGGGATTGTATAAACCTTTGATAGTACCGGTAAGACCTTGGGAGGATATAAGCATGGATTTTGTACTTGGATTACCTAAAACATTGAGAGGGAATGATTCTATATTTGTGGTAGTGGATAGATTCTTGAAGATGGCTCATTGAATACCTTGTAAGAAGACATAAGATGCATTACATGTAGTAGACCTATTTTTCAAGAAAGTGGTGAGATTGCATGGATTACCTAAGAGAATAGTTTCAGACAGAGACACTAAGTTTGTTGGCTTTTTTGGGAGAACACTTTGGAGGAAGATGAAGACAAATTTGAAGTTCAGATCTACTTTTCATGCACATACTGATGGACAGACAAAAGTAGTTAACAGGAGTTTGGGAAATTTGTTGAGATGTTTAGTTGGAGATAAAACTAGAAGTTGGGATTTGATTCTTGCACAAGCAGTGTTTGCCTACAACAATTCAGTGAATAGGAGTACTAGAAGAACACCTTTTGATATTGTTACCGAAGTGCATCCTAAAGGTATATCAAAATTGAGAGATATTAGCAGTGAACACAAGATAAGTTTAGAAGCAGAAGACTTTGTAGATCACATGGCCGCCTTGCATATTTAGGTTAAGCATCATTTGGAAGACATGAACAAAAAGTACAAGGATAAGGTAGATGAGAAGAGGAGACATAAGGAATTTGAAGTTGGTGATGAAGTGATGGTATATCTAAGAAAATAAAGATTCTCAGTTGCAAATTATAATAAGTTGCAGATAAAAACGTTTGGACCTTGCGTGATTTTTTTGATGGATAGGCCTTCTCTATTAATTTAAAATATATTAAAGTACATATTCACAAAAAAAGGCCAGGGGATACAAGATCACCTCGTAAGAGTCACATGGCCAATGACCGGAAGTAAAAAAATAAGCTATTCATAAAAAAACTTCCTAGATTTTGAGGAAGATTAGTTCTGGAAATGCATATGAAGTAGAGTTACCAGATAGTCTGAGTATTTCACCTGTGTTTAACATTGTAAATATTCATGAGTATCATGAACCAAAATTTAGTGAGGACAGTGTTGCAGATTTGGAGAAATAGTTGCCCTGGAAGGAACCGAATCAGATTGAAGAAATTTTGGATAGTAGGATTGGGCGTAGTACCTGGACCAATCAGTATAAGGAGTATCTTGTGAAGTGGAAGGACAAACCAGTTGAAGATTCATCTTGGATTTCTCAGGTAGAGGTAGACCGCCTTGGTTTTCCTCTGACCCCAACAAAGTGAGAGGATCAATTTTTAAATAACCCTGGATATCTAATGCAGGAGCATCCCCAGTTCATAGAAATCTTGCATCAACCAAAAACATTTTCCTTTCTATTTTGCTTTCTGTTTGCAGTTTTTAGCATTTCTTTTTGTGTGTACCAGTTTTGGCTCATTGGATCCTTTGGAGTTGGATTCTACTTGAAGACTTGATCATCTTTCTTATTTCCAGACCGCATCACATTTGGATCATTTTCTGGCAAGATATCCTATCGGTTTCCTTGATAGTTTCCTGCTACCGGTTGACAGTTTCTTGTTACCAGTTGCCTGGACCTATTTTGGTGAGCTACCGGAACCCCTTTCAAAGCTTGTTGAGCCTTGGGCATTGATTCTGATGTTCCTTGGTGTGTGGCTGACCTTTTCCCATGATCTACACTTCATCCTTTGGATTTTTTGGAGGAATCTCTTGGCGGAGGCCGACCTTGTTGATTTTACACGTTAGGTCTTGTTCTTTAGGTTTTGATCCCTTTTTGGGCTGATCGGATCCTTTGGATCGTATATATAATTTTAATTGTGCATTAGAATGTAATGAATTGAAGAATCAAGTAGTGAGACTATGCATAGAAGATAGATCTTAAGATTAAAGGTCTCGATTGTGACCCATTATGTATTTTGAGCATGTTCTAGCAGGCTCATGAGCCAGTTATGCTGTAACTTGGTTGTTACCGGCTGGTTGTAATCAATTTTCATGAAATAAATCAATCTGTTATGCATTTCCTCCATCATATCTTTGTGTTTTCATTGTGTTACTCTTGCTGACTGGTCTAGATTGATCTCTTTGAGGTCCCTTCTCATCGATGGCTGCTTCAAATAGAGTGATGGGAGAGATTCCCTATGACTCAACAACTAGGATCGAAATCAACGACTGAGGATCATGTGGTGATAGAGGCCATGGGAACTTGAGACACATCATGTTCATGCTTGAGAGCTGAGCAAACATAGGATTGTTGACTGCTCTAGCAAAGAGATGGTACTCTGAGACCTGCTCGTTTCATTTACTGACGGGTGAGATGTCTGTCACTTTGGAGAATCTTTATAGGATACTCTGAGGATTCTTATCACTGAGGATCTAGTTGTTTATGACCACGAGGGAGATATGGATGCACTGCGATGAGTCTTTGGAGACATGGAGTTGGAGTTTAGGGGAGGTCATCTGAGCTAGGAGGTGATATACACCAATGAACACACATTAGCTGGAGTGGTGGGAGGGGTTGTTAGTGAGTTCTTGCATCCTAAAAAGGATACTTGCAGATTAGCTATTAGATGGGGAAGAGCATTAGAGATTCTATTAATAGAGAGGACCATGTTTTCTTGGGGTCCATGCACACTGGTGCATTTATACCTTGAGTTGCATCAATTTGTGTACGTCGGTGGTTGCGGGCTAGGATGTGGGTTGACATTGCTACAAGTGTGGGCTTACGAGAACATAACAGTGAACATGTCGATTCACTTTAGATTCAATGCTCATGGTCAGGCTTATGTACATACATATGGCATGCTTACTTCCCAGCCATGGATTGGAAGTTAGAGTACCAGAGGAGAATAATTGATTACATTCATAATGTGATACAACAGCTGCACTTAGATTGCGAGGCTTGGGTAGAGGATGCAACAAAGTTATCTTTTTATTTCCGTAGCATATATTGGGCGAAAACCATATATTTTGTATAGACATTTACCAGACCCGGTATCCAGGCAGTTCAACAAAGTACAACAAATGCCTATGGGTTTAGGTGAGTTTGCTCGGACTGTCAGAGAGCAGGTACACTAGGGACCCATTTTTTCTTATGATGCATCAATGATAGAGTTTCGAGATATGGTACTAATGACATGGGATTTACTGAGACATAACAGATGTATGGATGACAAATGAGTATGATGCTTATTTTTGTTCATATCCATTTCCATGGCTTATAAAGTCAGGAGAGCTAGCGCCAGAGCTAGATGATGAGGATGGAGATGATAAGCATGGAGGTGGGAGACGAAGGAAAGGAGGAGTGATGAGGATGGTGAGAGGTAGAGGGGGAGGTGTGGAGGGAGATATGGTAGGCCAATGAGGCTAGTGAGGGGGAGAGGCAGACAACCTCTATAGATAGTGACCTAGGTACATATTGGACAAGATGCCCCTAGATAGGAAGAGATCCAAGGGACTAGCCAAGGGTATAGGTCAAGATGAGGAGGAGGATGAGCTCATAATAGTGAGAGAGCTCACACATGGCTAGGATAATGAGATCGATGATCTCAAGACATAAGTGACTCGATTGTGGTGAGAGATACAGGAGGCCATAGATAAGAGAGACATGGGTATTGAGCGATATTCAATCACCGAGGAGACTATTTGAGTGGCCAAGGCTACACAACAGGGTGACTCTTCCTTAGGATATGTGTACTACATTAGAGTCGGGGAGGAGATCAGTTATTGGGGGAGCTTGTATGAGGCAGTTGTGTCACCTCATCTAAGGGTAGGGAGCTACAAACGAGCCTCCTGATCAACTACTATAGAGAGAGACAGGAAAAGGGCATTGAGTGGTGGAGTGATGGGGCAACCAACACCACCAACAAAAAGGTCCATATGAGGGGACCAATGAGATGATCTAGGAGTTGGGCCTTTGAGAGCTCAAATTCCTTTGAGGCCTACCGGCTTCGAGGGAGGGAGTTCATCATAACTCTCTTGGGCCAATTTTGTATTAGTTTTGTATGATCTTTGACATCATAACTCTGTTGGGCTCAAATTCCTTTGAGGCCTACCAGCTTCGAGGGAGGGAGTTCATCATAACTCTCTTGGGTCAATTTTGTATTAGTTTTGTATGATGATATAGACAACTTCAGGTGATTTTGTAGTCATATGATCTTTGACATCAGTGTATCACGACATAGTATATTTTATATATATATATAAGAGATGAGCTATCCTGGCAACAATTATATGCATGTGTTTTATGTGATGCATTTACTTATGATGTTATGTTTATGATGTGATGTTTCTATATGCCTTATGATATCTATGATGCATATGAGATGTTCTATTATGTATGTATGTAATTTATATGATGACTCTATGATGTCGATGATGTAATGCAATATGTGTATATGATGATCTATGCTATATGTAATGAAATGTGATGCATTTATATGTCCTTATATATGATGATGCAAATGTTTTATGCTTATAGTGATGTATGATGGATACATATATAATAATGATGTACTAATGAGTTATGTCCGTAGGATGTGATATGTTTATATGTAGGATGGATGCAACTATTATGTATAGTCATGTCTAATTAAATAAATATTTTATTTATTTAATTACTTTAGCCTAACTCTTCTATTAATTAAATAAATCTTTATTTATTTAATTAATTCATTTATCCTCTTTTAGCTTTATTTCTTATTTAAATAAATAGTTTTATTTATTTAAATTATCATTTTCCTAAATTAAATAAATATTTTATTTATTTAATTGATCCCACTTCCTCTATTAATTAAATGAGTCTTTATTTATTTAATTAATTCATTAACCTTTTCTACCCATGACACATGTCATTCATCTCTTAATTCCTACACTACCTACCCCCTTTCATTATTTTATTATTTTCTCTACCTACCCTCTAATCATAGCCGACCTCCTTTTACACCTCTCAATCTTAGCCCTCCATTTCATATGATGTCTTCTATATAAGGAGATGCTTCCTTCATTATCAACCCTAACTAACTACCCGACTACTTGACTACACTACACTTTTCATATGCGATCCTACTTACAACCACATTCTGTTCTTTGTTGAGCTCTTGTGCACATAAAATCTGAGAGCAAATATATCAAGCAAGATCAATGGAGATAGGAAGAAATGGAGATTCAAACCTTATTGGACATGTGATGGTATAATCTTTGTGATTTCATTTGATTTGCATTGTCTTAGGTAATCTTCATATGTTATGGTGGATCTTTGTTGTTGTTAGGCTAGGGTTTTTGTGGTTGAATTCATTTAGTCTTCCAATATTGTTATTGTTGTATCCATTTCATCGTAAACATTTTGGCACGCCCGATGGGACTCTTGTCCCTTTTGCATTTAACATCCTTATTGCAGATATTGTATTTTGAAGTTGCAGATTTGACATTTTCAACGGCATTCTGGTATTCTCGCGTCTGCGTACTTTCAGATCGCGTTTATGATTTTCTGACGCGTTTGTGACATCTTGGATCGCGTCTACATCCTTGACAGTATTTTATTTTTGCAGATTCTGAAAATCGCGTCTGTGTTCTCTAGTCGTGTCTGTGGTGTTTTTAGGTGCGTCTATGTCCAGAAGCCGTGTCTGCGTTCTGAAACCGCATCTATGTTTCACAGAAGCGCGTCTGCGTCAGAGAGCCATGTCTGTGTTTGGGGTAACCATGTCTATGTACACTTATTTGCATTTCGGATTTTTATGGATTCAAGTTTTTAGTCATTCGGTTTTATTTTTAGATCTGGTTTATTTTGAGCTAACATTTGCAGATCTAGCTAATGAAATTGGTGCAGCTTGCCTTGAAAGCAAAATCCTTTTGTTGAAGGCCCCTATTTTCACAAAGTCTTTTGGATCTAAAATTTACCTAACTTGTGTGCTTGCAGGAAGGGGTGATTATTTCAAACAATCCAAACTACTAATAACTCTTTGTTGCAGGTCCTTGGAAAGGGTTTTGGATTTTTATTGTGTGCCTTGTTTTCATAGACTAGCAAACACTTCAATTGGTGCACTAAAATTGAATCATTGTCTTTTGTGTCTTGAGCAATAGGCTCTTTTTGTTTCATCTTTAGAGGGCCTGTCTCCCTGTGTGGTCATTAGGACTACTAGTGAGGAGAGAATGACCCAAGTGGTAGCAAAAGAAAAGCCATCTTCTTCCAAACCACTATAAATAACTGTATTCATGGTGAAAACTATGAATAACGTGTGCTGATTAGTTCATACCGACACTATGTCTCTCCATAAACCCGTTTAATCAAATTTATTTGATCATTTATAGGGCGTAACCCCTACCGGCTGGGAGCCTTCTGTATTTATAGAGCTGAAAGTGCCGCATGTATGGCCACACGAGCGGATGCCCTTACTAGCACCTTTTTGTTTTAGAAGCCCAAAACCTTCTAGTTGTTGGGGCAGGAGGTCAGACCTCTGGTAGCGGCCCACACACATACGGTTCTTAGTAGAGATACAAAGTTCGCCATGGGGAGTTTTCATGGGGACTGATGCTTGGCTGACCCGAGAAGTGAGTGCCGAGGGTGGAGCCAGTGAGGTCAAGCATCTAAGTATCCGCTCTGAATAGCGTAGCCTCGGGGGTAAAACCCCATGTGGGATCAACAACTATTGTCTTGGCCAGCCATAAGAATTGTGCTTGACTTATTTTAAACATTCAAACATTCAAGACCAAACAGCAAAACATTGTGTCTTTTGTGTCTTCAAGTGTATGCAAAACAATTTTACATCGAACAACACACTTTGAGTCATTTTGTCTAGACACTTGTAAACATTGAGTCCTCATCAATACTGTGTCCTCTTGTCACGAAAAAACAATCAAACTCTCAGATTTGTTCACAAAACAACTTCACAAATTGAAAAAAATTGCACAAATTTTGCAGAAACGCGTCTGTGTCTGATATAATCGCATTTGTGTTGTATAACCACGTCTGTGAAGGGCAGAAACGCGTATGTGTTCCCAGAATCAACATTGCATTGACAAAATCTCAGAAACGCATCTGTGTTTAACAGAACCATGTCTGCATCAGGAAATCACGTCTGTGCAGTATACAAGCACGTCTGTGTTCAAAATTGAAAAAAATTTATAGTCCAGCAAACAAACACAGTCAGTTTCGAAATTCTTGAGCTTCCTAGGTTATCTCTTCAGGTTTTCACCTAACATTCAACCTGTCTTTGGGTCTCACAAAGTCCATCATTGCTTTACACCTCATATTACATTCACATTTTTCTAAACTTGAGTCAAAAGGTCACTTGCTTGTCCTCATCTTGCTTTGTCAACACACTACATACAACAACATTTTGCTAAGTGGTCCCTCATCAAGGTCTATCACCTTTGGGTCTCATTTGGTCTTACTTAGAGTCAAGGTCAACTTACCTCATCAAGAGAAACTATCCTCTCTTTGGAAGCCACACCTACTCTACTACATACATACTTGGTCTCACATTTTGGACATTGCAAGTACACCTCAGATTCATTTACATTCCATCCAAACTCTTGGTCTTCCATACTCTTTTCATTTTCATCTAGTCTCAAACATCTTGGTCAATACCTAGTTCATGGTTGAAACCCGTTCCCAAAAATCTAGGAGAGAAACTAAAAAGGCTCAAGAGTCCGCAAACATGAGTTCCTATGAGTATGACAATGATATCTTTTTCAATTCTGATCATACTACATTACCTGACATGGATGCCTATAAAAACATTCCAAATGTTGAGAACATGGACACTACAAACAACAATGATACACACAATTACAATATGGACAACTTCTCCATACATTCGGCAGATGTGGAAGAATCCATTATGGGTCCCCGTTTCAATCGATTGATTGAGGAAATAATGAGAAGGGATAGACAATACTTCTTACAAATGATGGCACAAAGTGGAGCCAAGATACCTCATGATTTTGACATGTCTCAAATAATGGAGAATAGACCTTTGCAACAAACTCACTCCACCATGGATCAAAGGAGACCTAATAGTGGAGGCAATAGAGGACCACATATGGTGCCTGAATCACCATCATCTCTGTTTCAAAAACCAGAGGTCCCATACACACATGGCCAAGCATATGATACTCACCTTCGCAGACCATTATGGAAGTCTTATGTAGAAAAATATGCTCAATCACATACCAATGCTAAGGATCAACCACCAAAGCAATTGGATATTCAAAGGCATGCTCAAAATTTGGACACAAGGAAACCCCGTGTCAAATTTGGGGACAACACACTAGAACAAACTCATGACATGCCTGTAGAGTATGGTATACATGGACAAAGGAGATATTTCGTTCCTCAACATGAATCTATACCAAGTGGTCCATATATGCAACATCATTATAGACCTCCTCCATATGAACATGTGTATGATCAATATCTCCATATATGCAACATGATCCTCCTCCAATTGGTGCCTCAAGCATGGGGTATGGTCCAAGAAGTCGATCTCCACCTAAGAGCAATTTGGAACAACAAATCAGGGACTTACAAAAGAAAATGGAGGACATAAATACACTGAAGCCAACATACACAATGAGAGACATATGTCCTTATCCATTTGAAAAGAGCATTCCAATGCCTCCTTTTCCTACACACTTTGTGACACCTAAGTTTGATAAATATAGAGGAAAAGGGGATCCTAAGGCACACATACGATAGTTTTTCATAGCTTGCATTGAGGTAGCTTCAGAAGAGACATATTTGATGAGATTATTCCCACAAAGCCTAGGTGATCAAGCTATGGAATGGTTCTCCCAACTTCCACATGGTATTAAGTCATGGGATGACTTAGCAGAGGCATTTATCCAACATTTCTCATACAACATAGAGATAGACATATCAGTCACTACTTTGTGCAACACCAAGCAAAAAGAGGGAGAGTCTTTTGCATCATTTTTACAAAGATGGAGGAATCTAGCCAGCAGATGCTCTTGTGAAATCCCACAAAAACAAATGGTAGAAATGTTCACTCAGAATGTTAACAAAGACATTGGCTATGATCTAAGAAAAGCTTGTTTGTCCACCTTTAAGGACATCATTGAAAAAGGCTTAGCGACATAAAAGGTCCTAATTGAACAAGGAGTCATCAAAATATTCAAAGAAAACAAAGATGACTTTAAAGGAAAAGATAAGCCAAGATTTTGGAACAAAAACAAGAACACAGTCAATGATGGTGTTGTTGATGCCAATACAGTGCGACCTAAATTTGTTTTTTTAGGATCAAGTTCTACAAACAATCAAGTGAATACTCAAACAACTTCTAAATCACGGAGGAAGTATACTCCATTGGGAGAACCACCTGAGTCAGTTTTCAAGAAGCTAGTGGCGAACAAGGTGTAAAGCGGAAAATCGCGATCGAACCCTAGTTGCTCTCCCCTCTTCCAACTCCAAGGAGAGAGAAGGGAGATTCACTAGGGTTGATGGTTTTCACTTAGGGGAGAGACTTTACATTCAAAAGAGGGGTTGAAACCCACAAGATCCAATCCCACACAATGCAAGATTGGATGCTAAATGTGTTTCAAGGGTTATGACAGCAAGGCTACCCTCTTTTGTAAAGAATGTGCATAGAAGAATTAAGCTAGGAATGCATAGAAAGTGACAAAGATTCGCTTATAAACTGAGATAGGGATATAGGATGAAGCTGCGGACCTAGAATCAGCAGTAAAATGTCGATACGGCGCTATCCTGCAAATTTGAGCAAAAGTTGTCAGGACGATGGCGCCTGGCGCCATGATCCTCCGAAAAATCCGCGAAACGAAGGGGGATCTGTTCGTCTCTGCACAAGGATTCCAGATCTTCAATTTCAGCCACGTACCTGCAACCTACACACAGAAAAGTGAAGATGATTGGGGGGTTAGGGATTAGGGGTTTGCCTTTAGGTCAAACCCCGGTTTTGGAATTAACCAAGAAATGAGCAAGTGCTGTAAATGTAAATGACTGTAAAACAAGTACTAATACCTTGTTCTAAGGATGTTTGTATCCTTATGTGCGAAGGTATAGATGTTGTATGTTGTATGTTGTAGCATGTAGTATGTGATCTCCTCTTCAATGGTTGAATCCTTGTCTTGAATGCAACACTTAGCCTTGAATGGAGACTTGGAATGAATGCTTGAATGTTTGAATGCTTGAATGCTTGAGTATAGTTTTCACGCTTTGTACACATATCCTCTTCATGCCAAATGAGAGAGAAAAATGTAGTTTATATACTTGTCATTTAGGGCTGATAGACTGATTTTCCCGACCTTAGGCCGACCAGGGAATGTAATTTCCAATTTGCAAACAAAAAGACCCGAGACCCCTTAGGAGACCGGGCCCAAAATAGGACCCAGGGACCAGGGCGCTGGGCGCTCTGGTCCCACCTCCCGGGACAGCAGGGTGCAAAGGAGGTTCAGGCCAGGGTGCAAGAAAATGCAGTTTTCAGTGTCATAATCAGGTTTCGGGGTCTCCATTCAGGTCGCGTGTTGCGTCGCCATCGTGAAGACCGAAATGCAGTCGAAATTGCAAGTGTCGCAATTTTAGGACGCTACATTTAGCCCCCACTTTAGCGGGAGTATAGGCGTATGCTCATACTTCCGGTAAAGTACAAGGAAACAACATTGAAAGACTTTCACCACGTCAAGGAGGCAAGATACACCAAGCCCCCAGTGGACTAAGGATCTTACGACTTCGATTGACAAAGTAAAAGGGAAGATCACAAGGGAGAACCATGACTGTCAGTAGTAAGGTTCCCTCACTATGAGTCATGCAAGAAAGATATCAAAAATTTTCAAGGCAAAGCTAAATTTGTCAAGAAATTTTCAAGTATCTTGAAAAGATATGAACGGGATGTATGCCCCCTACGTTAAAGCGATCGCACACGCCTCACCGGGGGTGATTGCTTTAAGGTAGTGATACATATAAGAATGAGAAAGCAAAGGAGCACGTTATCGCAAGGATTTAGCCCCCAAGTGTGAGATAAGCCCAAGGATAATAGACACAAAACACAAAGCATGAGGTGACTTCACTTTCCTCGGGGTCAGTATGCTGTATGATAATTCATGTATATATATCATATGTATGTATGCATAATTGTTCTTCATTCCCCAATCAAGGAAGGTCACCTAGAAGAAGGGAACACATGTGTCTTTTGAGTCAACATGAGAGAGATCGAGAGATCTCAATGCTTTGCATCGTCCTCAAGTAGACAACACTAAGGACAACAAATAGAAGAATGAGAATAACATATAGAAGAAGTAACGAAAGAGAGGAGGAGAGAATCTGCTATGCTAATGTAACTAGTCTAGCACGTCATCTACCCCCCGATCTTGCTGATCAATGTTTCGGGAAGGCAGGGAACACGCTAGAGGAGGAACATCCAACACAGCAGATGGAGCTATCACAAGATCCAAACAAGGGCTATGTTCATGTTCCGAGCCACATTGTTCTTGTCTAGGAGCTAGGATAAGTGCTTTAGAAAATTCATTAGATAAATGGTTATCAATATCAACAAGTTCATATTCACTATCAGAAGCAAGAGGAGTAACATTTTCATCATGAATAACATTTTCATCTATATCATCATCAAGATTTATAAAAATAGGATTTTTAACTCGCACAGGATCAAGACCATCATGCATCTTATGTTTAGGAGATTTAGGCTCAATGTTCGGCTGAGGAGAAAATGGAATAATGCTTGTTGAAGGTGTTTTTGGAGATTGCAAAGTTTGAGCTCTAAGACGACGCTTTCGCCGGCGTTCACGTGCAGAACGATTTCGTCTAGTCTTAGTAGGAAGTGGAGAAGATTGAGGAGGAGGAATGTTCTCATCCTTATCACTTGGGTGTTTAGGTTGTGGTCTCTTAGGCTGGATAATAGGAGAAGAAGAAGGTCTCTTCTCTCTATAAAAGGAAGGAGGAGGAACTGCTCCATATAAAGGAGGAATTTTTGGTTTAGAAAGAAGACCAAGTCCATCATGACGAGGAGGGATGGGTCTACTTTTAGGAAGTTTATTAGATATAGACATAGTCACATCCATAGGGATGGGTTGGGAATCTTCTTGAGGAAAGACATTAGTTTTATCTTTCAAAGGAAGAACTTCCTTCTCAAGAATGATAGGAATGTCAAGTTTGGGTGTTCTAGGTTCACTTAGAGATAGGATCATATCTGTTTTCCACTTTTGATAAGATTTAAAAAGATGATCACTTCGCAGAGGAAGAGATTGGAATTGTTTAGGCCAAAAGTAATCAATAGGAACGCTAGAAGTTATTTCAGCTGGTTTAAAGAGACTATGATTGACAGTAACAACTTCACCATTATGGGGAAATTTCAAACACTTATGTATAGGAGAAGCAATAGCTTTCATGGAAGATAGCCAAGGATAGCCCAGCTTCACACGAAATTGTTCGGAAGATGGAATAATAGCAAAGTTCACATCAAGGGATTTGTTATGGACCTCAATAGGTAATGTAATAGAACCAATTGCAGGAGAAGAAAATGCATCAAATAGTTTCACAATCACATCTGTTTTGTCATATATCACTTGATTCAATTGCAAAGTAAAAAGAAATTTTTCAGTAATAACATTAACCATACAAGAAGGGTCAATAAGCACTCCACGGCAAGGTGTATCCTTAACTTTTGCAACTATGTATAAAGGACCATCAGGTGCCCTAATGGTTTCACTAGAATCAAATGTGATGGAAGGTTCTTTAGGGTTTTCTTGCTGCTCTACAAAGTTAATCACATTCGGAGTCATAGACACAAGACCATCAGATGAGAGAGAGGAATCATTAGCCTCAATCGCATTAGAGGTATGAGAAGTATGAGAAGGTAATGGATCAGTGAAAATATGAAGATTTTGGTTAGGAGGAGCTACAAATGTATTGCCTTTATCATTCACTCCAGAAACAGAAATAGTATTATTATCAATCAAATCTTGAATTTTACCCTTTAAAGAAAAACATTTTTCAGTATCATGCCCAGGCTGACGATGAAATTGACAAAAGGCTTTGTTATCAAAATAAGGTGATGTAATCTTTGCAGGATCAATTTGTCTTATAGGAGGAAGAGTAAGCACATTTTGTTCCAATAACTTATTCATAATACTATGCAATGATTCATTCAAAGGAGTATACTTTCTTTCTTTCTTGAAAAATTTAGAAATAGGAGGCACACCTGATGCTGCATTCACATTGTTGTTGATGATGTTTTCATTGAATTTGATGGAATCTCTGTTCAGTTTAAACTTCCCAAAGGGTTGTTGACTGCTATCACCCTTATCACTCGGAGCCATAGGATGTGATTGTTCCATTTGACTCACAGTCAGTTGATAATTGTGAAGAGTTGCACACAACTTTTGGAAAGAAGTAAACTCAGAAAACAAAAGTTTGTCTCGAATATCTTTTTGTAAATTAGAAATAAAGATTCTTTGAATATCATTGTCAGGCACTGGAAAAGAAATTTGAGCATACAAATGCTTATATCTACCAATGAAATCAGTCACTTTTTCTTTAACACCTTGTTTACAATGCATTAAATCAATCAAAGTAACTTTAGGACTTATATTGTTTTGAAATTGTTGAATGAAAGCATTTGCAAGTTGTTCGAAAGAAGTAATAGAATAAGAAGGCAACGAGCAATACCATTGTAGGGCTTTGTCTCTTAATGTTCTAGTGAATAGTTTTGCAAGCAACCTTTGGTCATAAGCAAAATCAGTACATATTGTTTGAAAGGTCTTAACATGTGTTAGAGGATCACCCTTACCATTATAAAGCTCCAAATGCGAAATTTCAACATGTTTAGGGGGAATAGCTCGAACAATGTCAAGAGAAAGTGGGCTCGCAACATCAAATGTGGGCACACTAAACTTAGATTGATTCATAGAGGCAATTTGTTGCTGTAAAGAAGAGACAATTTGTGCAAGATTGTTAATGGTCACTTCAGTCGACGAATTCATATTAGATGTGTTAGATTGTGATGGAGGTGTTATGTTATTGAAAGAAGGTAAAGAGTAAGGTGGCGGGACCCTATGATAATTAGTCATAGGAGATGATTGGACAGGAGGAACACTACAAGGAGGAATGAAATGATTGAATGAATTGCCCCCTTGCATCATGTTCATTTTTGGAGATGTAATAGGAACACTCATTGAAGGGACGAATGAAGAAGTCGGATTAAATGAAGGAAGAGGGTCAATTGAAGAAGAAGGATTTCCCCCATGACTGGTGATCACAGGAGGAATGTCTTGTGTAGAAGTAGCCATTATGTTTGATGTAAAGGTAGGTATGCTAGCAATAGAAGTCGTCAAAGGAATAGAATGATTGACTTGAGTAGGAGGTTGTGTATAACCCAAATTTTCAGCACAACTCTTCATAGGCATCACATGCGAATCCACAATGTGTGCAATACCACGCAAAATATCAATTCCATTCTTATCACTTTGAAGCATACGTTTTAGACCCTCAATTAAAGGAAGAGCTTGACTATCGGGGTATTCTTGAGACATCCATTGTCGAAAATCGTCAAATTGGTTATCCAATTTCGAAAGTTGTTCTTCAGAAACCTCATGGAGAGCTTCTTCATCATTAGGAGGATTAGAGGAATTACCCATGTCCTCGTTAAAAAGGCTATTCAAATTAGGTTCCATCTCCTTGGTAATTAAACCACGGAAAGACTTAATTCTACGGCTTCGTCTAACGGGAATAGTGTAAGTAGGGCTTATTGTTGTAAAACTCATGCACTAGAGAGGGAGAGAAAATTTTGATTTTAGAGGTAGCAATTTTCAGTAAAATCAGCCAATCTTCTGGATTTAAGCTGTTAAATGCAATCACAACAGTCTCCCGAAATTTCGGAAAAAATGTCCGGGACCGTGGCGCTCGGAGTGCAACACGGTCCTTGCAACTTTTTTCGAAATTTGCAGGGATGAAAGGTATGATGATTTTAAAGCTAATCTGAAAAAACTGAGTGATTTTACGATCTGTAGATAGGCCAAATTAAAGTTGCAATCTCAAAATTGAACCCTACCAAGATTGTCGAAAAATGCAAAATTTCAATTTTGAAAAAAGAGAGGGAAACTGAAATTTTGAATTTTGTGATTTTAGAGGGAATGTCAAAAGCAATGCAAATTTTGAAATTTAAAAATTGACTCAATTTCACGCAAAATTCAATTTTGAAAGCGGAAATTAAAGTTGTTGTAATTAAGCACTTAATTTCAAAAGTCACAAATTGTAAGAATTTGAATAAAGCACTGAAATTTCGAATGAATGCAAACACACTTTTCAGATTTAGGACAGTAAGAACACAATTTTGACACAGAATTTCAGTTTCAATGATTTTTGAATGTTTAGAAGCCTTAATCCAAGCAATCACAAGACCAACTTTGACTGTAATTTTGAAGGTGTTATAATTGATAAAATCAGCCAAAATTCTGGATTTTAGCAGAAAAATACAGTAAGATCTAGCTCCCGAAATTTCGGAAAAAATGTCGGGGACGATGGCGCTCGGAGTGCACACGGTCCTCACAACTTTTTTCCAAATTTTCAGGGATGAAAGATATTGTGATTTTATTGCAGAATCCAAAGTTACAGCTGATTTGGAGATGTTTTGATCAGTGAAATTGTCAGTCAAAAGTTGAATCAAGAGGGTTTCAAAAATTAGGGTTTTGACACTTAACCACTTAATTTTCAAAATTAAAGCATAGATATGAATTGATAATTTGTAATAGAAGGGCAGATCTGAAACAAGCATTAACAATTAAACATTTCACAAGCTTAATTACTAAAAAGAAATTTTAGGGTTTTTATGCAATCACCTCTAAAATTTTGCAAAAGATCAAACATGGAAATGTAATCAATTTTTTCAGATCTAAGCATGAAAAATCAGAAAGGATGTTCACGTCGGGTTCACCAAAATGTAAAGCGGAAAATCGTGATCGAACCCTAGTTGCTCTCCCCTCTTCCAACTCCAAGGAGAGAGAAGGGAGGTTCACTAGGGTTGATGGTTTTCACTTAGAGGAGAGACTTTACATTCAAAAGAGGGGTTGAAACCCACAAGATCCAATCCCACACAATGCAAGATTGGATGCTAAATGTGTTTCAAGGGTTATGACAGCAAGGCTACCCTCTTTTGTAAAGAATGTGCATAGAAGAATTAAGCTAGGAATGCATAGAAAGTGACAAAGATTCGCTTATAAACTGAGATAGGGATATAGGATGAAGCTGCGGACCTGGAATCAGCAGTAAAATGTCGATACGGCGCTATCCTGCAAATTTGAGCAAAAGTTGTCGGGACGATGGCGCCCGGTGCCACGGTCCTCCGAAAAATCCGCGAAACGAAGGGGGATCTGTTCGTCTCTGCACAAGGATTCTAGATCTTCAATTTCAGCCGCGTACCTGCAACCTACACACAGAAAAGCGAAGATGATTGGGGGGTTAGGGATTAGGGGTTTGCCTTTAGGTCAAACCCCGGTTTTGGAATTAACCAAGAAATGAGCAAGTGCTGTAAATGTAAATGACTGTAAAACAAGTACTAATACCTTGTTCTAAGGATGTTTGTATCCTTATGTGCGAAGGTATAGATGTTGTATGTTGTATGTTGTAGCATGTAGTATGTGATCTCCTCCTCAATGGTTGAATCCTTGTCTTGAATGCAACACTTAGCCTTGAATGGAGACTTGGAATGAATGCTTGAATGTTTGAATGCTTGAATGCTTGAGTATAGTTTTCACGCTTTGTACACATATCCTCTTCATGCCAAATGAGAGAGAAAAATGTAGTTTATATACTTGTCATTTAGGGCTGATAGACTGATTTTCCCGACCTTAGGCCGACCAGGGAATGTAATTTCCAATTTGCAAACAAAAAGACCCGAGACCCCTTAGGAGACCGGGCCCAAAATAGGACCCAGGGACCAGGGCGCTGGGCGCTGGGCGCTCTGGTCCCACCTCCCGGGACAGCAGGGTGCAAAGGAGGTTCAGGCCAGGGTGCAAGAAAATGCAGTTTTCAGTGTCATAATCAGGTTTCGGGGTCTCCATTCAGGTTGTGTGTTGCGTTGCCATCGTGAAGACCGAAATGCAGTCGAAATTGCAAGTGTCGCAATTTTAGGACGCTACACAAGGTAATCACAATTCCAGATTTTCCTCCATATGAGCCAAAGGTGAAACCAAATTGGTGGAATGACGATGAGTATTATGAATTTCATAAAAGCAAGGGTCATGAGACAGGAAATTGTCATCGACTGAAGAACATCATACAAGATCTCATTGATAGAGGTGACATTGAGATTGAAGGACACTCATCCAATCAAGAACATGAGATGTTTAAGGAACCATTCCCAAAGCATGACAAGGGAAAAGCTAAAGCCACAGATGACCAAACCAACTATACCAGAGCATCTTATAACTATGATTCAACTATCAATCACATCTCAATGCACAATTATGTCTCTACCATTATCATCAAGGACAAAACCCTTGATAATTCTACCCAGAGACCCAAGATTGTTTTGAAAGGCGCTGGATCTTCTTTTGAACCTACCTCTGAATGTCATGTTACAACCCATCGAGGTAAATTCACTTTGCAAGGTGCTCCAGCTAAAAACACCGCTTCTTCATCAACCAAGCTTGAGTATGACCTTGTAGAACAGTTAGGAAAAACACCTGCGCTTATTTCCATCCTTGAGCTTTTACGCATATCCCCCGCACATAAATCCGTTCTTGACAAAATCTTGAGAGAAACTGTCATCCCTACTGATCTGAATGTGGACCAGTTTCAAGCCATGGTGGGATACCTTTCCATTCCACACTCTCTTACATTCACAGAAGCTGATGACGCCTCCGTAAGTCAGCCAAATAATGCACCATTACACATTGAAGCCTTCATACACAAGCATCGCATAAAACGAGTCCTGATAGATGGAGGAGCAGGTCTAAACATTTGTACATTGAGCACTATTAAACAATTGGGATATTCTGACAAATCTGTGAATTCTACAAACAAAATCACCATCAAAGCATATGATGATGAAGAACGTTCATCCAAAGGCACAGTCACCTTACCTCTCAGAGTTGGGCCAGTTACGAAGGACGTGGTTTGTCAAGTCCTAGATCTTGATCTCACATACAACATATTGCTAGGATGTCCTTGGATTCATGAAACGAGGGCAGTCCCATCTACATATCACCAATGCATCAAGTTTCCTCACAATGGAGTTGAAATAACAGTTAATGGAGATCCTAATCCATTCATATATTGCAATAACTTGAGACCAAAAACTGAGACCATCATTCCCAGTAATCGTGAAGTTGTTCCTTCTTTTGCGTACATTGATCCTGAGTCATTAAAACCTTCGACATCAAAACAAGGTGAACTTAAGGGCAAATTCCAGGAAAAAGGCATGGGTGAATACACTCTGAATCAGACCATGTACTTACAACAAGTCATGAATTCACCAAAAGAATATGGACGACCACATCCTACTAAGCGGGTATCTATCATTACACTTGAATGGGATCCTACAATCTTCCAAAAATGGGGTGAACTGGAAGAGGAAGACTTATACAAAATGCTTTACAAAGACCTTGTAAATGATACACAAGATCACATTAGTTTACCATGTGAAAAATATGGCAAAGGGTTCAAGATTCTACAAAAATTTGGGTACGATGGAAAAAGTCCTCTTGGGTTAAGAAAGGAAGGCATCATTGAACCTTTACAACCTAAATTGACATTAAAAAAGGAATGCTCCAAAGGACTTGGTTTTGTATCTCAAAAGATAGAAGAAGCATTACAAATCAAAGATGCCAAAATTCAGCAAGAGAATCATTATTCCACAGACTCCAACGAATGGGAATGGGGTTCAGACAAATCCTCTAGTGACTATGAGCTCACCGAGACATTCAGAGAGCCAGATGAACCCACAGAAGAAGATTAATTTTATGAATAATTCAAAGTTGGTCAAGAAACAACTCTAGAGGAACCCATACAGTCTTTGTCTCTAGGTTCTAGGTTGAAATCACATAGAATGAGAACACCTGTCCCAGAATGCGCTACTAGTGATGATAATTTGGATTCATTCACGATCGAGACTGATGAGGAGAGTGCCAATGATGACCTCGATAATTACCTCGACATACCTGAATATAACTGCATCTTCACTCTTAGCCCGGCTAACTTCAAAGACATTAAAGGCCTTCCCCTCATTCATCACCAACTCATTGACTGGGATCATGAAGGACCTGCACAACTTGACACATTCCAAAATGATGAAGCTTTTATTGACTATCTTGGCATATGAGATGATCTTCCCCCTGGGGACCATAAAGCAGGATACACTATAGAACTCAATAGCCTGGCATATTTCAGTGAGGGTGTCGGGCCTTCTAGTCGCAAAAATATAAAAATAAAAACAAACCAAGGGTCTTATGGCGAAAACCACACTGTGGTATTATCTGATCCCCAAAAAGTAAAAAGAAAGGACATATCTGATGGCAAAAACTTCTCTAAGGCACCCGAAGATGGAAGGCTCGACATTCTCCCAGCATCATATGAGGAAAAGTCATCCATGTTGGTAGAAGGGACTATCAAAACAAATATTGGTATGGAAGAGGTTCCACACAACATATTCCTGGCCCAATCAACGAAGTCAGAAAGGTCAAAATTCATAAGTTTCTTCAAAGAACGACAAATCAACTTTGCATGGTCATACGCTGATATGCCTGGATTGGATCCAGATTTGGTAATGCATCATTTGACAGTTAAACCGAGGGCACAACCAGTGAAACAGAAATTAAGAAAGATGCATCCACAAGTGGCATTACTAGTCAAAGCAGAACTTGAGAAATTATTGGATGTCGGATTCATATGCCCAATTGATTATCCTGAATGGATCTCCAACTTAGTGCCTGTTAGTAAACTAGATCGGAGTATCAGAATATGTACAGATTTCAGAGACATCAACAAAGCTTGTCCTAAGGATGATTTTCCATTACCAAATATTGACTTGATTGTTGATCTCACAACAGGTCATGCGATGTCATCTTTGATGGATGGATTCTCTGGTTATAATCAAATAAAGATCACGTCTGAGGATCAACAAAAAATGACATTTACTTGTCCTTGGGGAACCTTCTGCTGGAATGTCATGCCCTTCGGGCTAAAAAATGCAGGCGCTACATATCAAAGAGCCATGACTACTATCTTTCATGACCTCATGCACGTTACTGTGGAAGATTATGTTGATGACCTCTTGGGCAAATCAATAGACAGAGACACACATTTGGACATACTTTTAGTCATCTTTGATCGGTTGGAAAAATATAAAGTAAGATTAAACCCCAAGAAATGTGTCTTTGGAGTAACCTCTGGGAAGCTCTTGGGATTCATTGTATCAAAAAGAGGAATTGAAGCCGATCCAACAAAAGTTAAGGCTATCCTAGAGATGCAGCCACAAAGAAATATCAGTCAACTTTGATCTTTGCAAGGGAGACTCCAGTCCATACGAAGATTCATAGCACAACTTGCAGATAAGTGTAATCCTTTTTCAGCACCTGCTACATAAAAACATCAAATTCAAATGGGATGATAACTATCAACAGGCTTTCCAGATACTCAAAGATTATCTTCTGAATCCGCCAGTTTTGATGCCACCAATTCCAGATTAGCCTCTACTACTATACATATCAGCTACTTCAACAGCACTGGGGGCACTCTTAGCACAATAGGTTACTGAAGGCAAAGAAAAGGCAGTATATTACATCAGTCGCACATTGGTGGGATATGAGCTAAACTACACACCAATTGAGCACGCATGTCTCGCCGTGGTCTTTGCTTCGCAGAAATTATGACATTACATGCTAACTCATAAGACTAAGTTGGTTGCAAGGATCGATTCGTTGAAATATCTTCTCAGTAAAGCAACACTTACTGGGCGACTAGCCAAATGGGCGATGCTCCTGAGTGAATTCGACATCGAGTATGTGGACAGAAAAGCAATAAAAGGACAAGCCATCACAGATCAATTAGCAGATGCTCCCATGATAGATGATGTTCCTCTAATTTCAGAATTTCCAGATGAATCCATTTTTACAGTGTCACGTGCAAAACCATGACAATTATATTTTGATGGCTCATACACACAGCATGGGGCAGGGGCCGGCATCCTCTTTATAACTCCTCAAGGGGATTCTATACCAAAATCATACCGCTTATCATTTCCTTGCACTAATAACATAGCGGAATATGAGGCATTGACAACAAGATTACAGATTGCGATTCAGTGGAAGATTCAGGAACTTCATGTTTTTGGGGACTCTCAACTTGTAATCCGTCAAGCAACTGATGATTACCAAACAAAGGATGAGAAATTAATGCCTTACAAAAGAATGGTAGATGACCTGAAACAACATTTCACAAAGATAGACTTTGAGCAGATACCAAGAGAGCAGAATCGAGCCGTAGATGCCATGGCTACTGTAGACGTATAAAAATGACCATATTCCTAAATGAATATTTTATGTTCATTTCTCTATTTAGTTAAATCCAATTTAATTAAATTACCCGTATTCCTCTATTTAATTAAGTAAATTACTCAATTAAATTCACTATACCCATTTAATGAATAAATCATTTTATTCAATTAAATCCCTTCTATCCACTTTTAATTAAATTCAAATTTAATTAAATAGTTTATCCTAAATTAAATAAATCTAATTTATTTAATTTCCCCAATTGCAACCAAATTAAAGGAAATTCATTAAATTCAATTAAATCCTATTATCCCTCCATCCACTTGCAAAATCCTACATCTCCCACTTGCTTCTTAAACCCTATTCCTAACCCCCCTTCTAGACTCTTCTAATCGCTTCTAATTAGCCTAACCCATCTCCTAAGCTTTGCCACATCCCTAAACAAAGGGAAGTCACTTCTCAAACCCTTAAAGTCTTTGATAACCATTAAAGGCTTCAAGTCTTCAACCACTTAATTTTCAAAAGTCTCCCAAACCATTAATGGTTAACTCAACCCCCTTGCATGATTAGACTTTCTCTAAACTTAACCTTCATCCAACCCAAGGGTCTCTTCAAGCATTCATTGCTTTGACCATGGTTATTCCTTAATCATTTGCACAAGAGTTTATCCTTGGATTAACTCTTAATCCAATGGGTAATCTTAAGTTAAGCTTGACCCTTACCCTCTAGATAACCATGAGGTCTTCTCATGCATTTAAAGTCTCCAACCCCTTCTCTCAACCCAACCCTATGTTGACATTTGTCACCATTTCATTGGTGCCAATTGCAAACATGGATTCCCAACTTTCAAACTCAACCCTTGATTAACTCTTTCAATCCTGACCATCCATTGCCCTATTTTTGCTATAAATAGAGCTCTCATTCCTCCATTAAATCATCCAAGTTTTTAGTAGCATACTTATGCTCAAATACATTCAAGCTTTCATATCATTTTATGCTCATCATTTCAACCTCTCTTTTAGATATAAATTAGTCTAAATATGCATGTTTAGAATACTTTCTTTATCATTTAGCTCAATCATAGACTAATATATCATTCTAGGATAGTATTTATACTAACCTTGTCATCTTATAATCTAGTTTATTGCATTTTAAGATCATGCATAGCTTAGGATGCATCTCATATTAAAACCAACAAAAGCATCCCTCGTTCTTGCATTTGCCATCCCTAAACCATTTTGCTCAATGATCTGAGAGCAAAACATTGGTTTGAGGGACCGTGTAAGATAGAGAACCATGGGACCCACCTTGGGAAGCTGAGTTATGCTTCATAACTCCATAGCTTGCACCAAGAAGTCCTGTGAGTGTGTGAGCAAGGCTCCATAGAGCTCCGTTTTTTGCATTTTGAGTTCTATCGACCCGCTTTTCCCACATACAGCTACAATTGCTTCACTAATCGATCTACCTCCGAATGAGACCCGCTATGAGTTCTTGGTGGATAACCTTTTGGTTCCCTCATATGAAATCACTCCTACTGAGATGATATGTGTCGTTGGTCCTGAGTCCCAGTTATATGGTTCCATTTTCACATACCTTCGCGATAATACCCTTCCTCCTGATCTATCCAATAACCAACGTCGCACTTTCATTCGCCAATCTTCTCGATACGTCATTTTAGCCAATGTCCTATATCGTCAAGGTTAGATGGCACTCTTCTTAGATGTTTAGAAAGCGACGAAGCTCAGATTGCGTTACGTGAAGTACATGAAGGGATATGTGGTCCACATTCCAGTGGTCCTACCTTAGCCAAGAAACTCATCAGGACTGGATATTACTGGCCCAATATGGAAAAAGACTCATATCAGTTTGTCAAGAAATGTAAGCAGTGTCAACTTCATGGAGATCTCATTCATGCGCTAGCATAAGAACTTCAACCGATTGTGACTTCTTGGCCTTTTTATCAGTGGGGACTCGATCTGATAGGCAAGATTCACCCTCCATCCTCCAACGGTCATAAATTCATTATCACTGCCATAGAATATTTCACAAAATGGATCAAAGCCGTGCCTCTCATGCAAGTCACTGGAAAACAAATTGCTACGTTCATTCTCAACTATATCATTTGTCGATACGGTATTCCTGTTTCCATTATCACCGATAACGGGCATCCCTTCAAAAATCAGGATGTTCGTGAACTCTGTGACCGTTTCCATATTACCCATCATTTCTCCACACCATATTACCCCCAAGATAATGGTCAAGCTGAGGTGTCTAATAAAACAATCCTTAAAATCTTAAAAAAGACAGTTGACGACGTTGGTCGTAATTGGCATATCCAACTTAATCCTGCACGTTGGGCCTACTGCATAAGTGTCCGCACACCTACAGGAGCTACACCCTATTCACTTGTCTACGACGCTAAAGCTATCTTGCCTATTGAGGTCGAGCTACCCTCTTTACGAGTCTCTTTGCAAAACATTATCAGTGATGAAGAATACAGGGTCTCTCGCTTACAAGAACTTGAACTATTGGATGAACGAAGACAAACTGCTTTTAATCATCTCAAGGCTTATCAACAATGAATGAGTTGTAGCTACAATCACAAAGTCAAGCCTCACACATTTGAGGTAGGTGATTTGGTTCTCAGAGAAAACCCCAAAAATCAGCAAGACAGAGAGAAGAAGGGCAAGTTCAAACCAAACTGGCTTGGTCCTTACATCATTACAACAACATATGGATTTGTTGCATATCAACTCTCAGCCACAGAGGGTGAACCTTTAGAGGATCCTATCAACATCATGCACCTTCGCAGGTTTTACACATAGCTCTTTGGAATATCCTAATTCAAAAATACAAAAAAAATCATAAAACAAAAAATTGTTACTTGGTGAAAACCTGGCAAACAGGCGCCTTGTGACACAAAAAACATTGAAAAATCAAAAAAAGTAAAGAGAAATAATTTCGTCCAACAGTGAAAACCACTTCGGTGGCGCCCTAGGCAAGTACCATGGTGAAAACTAGGTCACCAGCGCCATGTGTAGAGACATTGCTCCTCCCTCCTTCAGGATTCACTTTCATCCTTTCACTTTGCACACACTCACAACCTATTCGTTCATAATAAACTTACCCATTCCCATCATGGCTTTTATTGATCTACCCAAGATTGGTTCACCATTCATAATAAACCTCCCTTTTTCCCCCTCTTTCCATCCATAATAAATCAGCTCCTATCTGTGGCTAAGGAAAATCCTACGTCTCGTAATGGGTGTGGAACTGAGAGCATCACATGTTTTGAGGAGTACAGTTTCTTCCACTTTTCTTCAGTTTATCTGCGCACAATCTGCAATAAAGCAACATCTGCATCGCCAATCCGCAATAAAGTTTCATCTTCTCTGCAATACGGTATCAGTTCCATGGATTCAATCAGTTTCAGATGAGACACAACAGCAACAATGGGCTTCAACAAATCAAATCTTTCAACAGACTCAGACAACATTATGGTTCAGTGCGATCTATCCTTTTTGTGAAAGTAAAAATTGTGACCACAATCAAATAAGACTTATACAAGTGACAAGAGACACTAAACTTGAGGACTACAGTGAATGTTGGTGTCAAGTCTTGTTTTTTTTTTGATTTTATCTTTTTGGTGACATGTCTTTTATCTTTTCCAGGATGTCTCTGACTAGAGATTTTATCTCCAAGATGTCTTTGACTAGAAAGGCGAGGATGGGGTATCGTCACCTATTTTTCTTTTGCTGTCTATGGATTGTCTCTTAGTAATGCTATGACTTGTCCAAGGATATGAGGACACTGAGAGTCTAGTATGAACTAGGGCATTCCTTGTTTGCAACTGTCTTATCTCCATGCAAACGGGTACAATGACTTTCTGGGTCGAACATATGCCTCGATTGTCATAACCTATTTTGCCATAATAAATCTCAATGATGATAACGCACAAGAAGCTCTTTTCACTTTCATATCTTCTATCTTCCATCCCCATTTCTTGATTGACTTCCATCATCCTTCTTGAGTCCGTGTACCCCACTATCACATGACTGAGTACAATGACATGCCAAAAATATTTGCATTTCATGTAGTTGCACCTGCATTACCACATATTAAGCATTTCATACATACATATAGATATCACAATTGCACCATATCCTGCACATAACACATGTTAGCACATTTTACATTCTCATCATGTAAATAATCATTTGCATTATAATATTCATTTGCATTTCATACATTCACATTTGCATTGACATAACATATAAAAAACATAAAAGAACAAAAATATTGCATTCCATCATGTACATATTTGCATCCATATCATAAGCATCACATAAGAACATCTCATCACATAGGTACACATGCATATAGGTGCTGCAAAGGTGAATCATCTCATATATATAATCATAAGTGTCATGATACAATGATGTCAAAATCATATGACTACAATCACCCGCAAGTGTCTACATCATAATACAAAATGGTACAATACTGATACATAGGGAGCCCTCTATGGCTATGATGAACGCCCTCCCTCAGAGCTGCCTGGCCTCGACAAAATCTGAGCCCTGGAAGGACCCGCCTCGGGATCATCCCTCCTTTCCCCCCTATCTGGTGGTGGTGGAGGACCCATAACCCCACCGTTGGACACCTGTCTCCTCTGGCTCCCTCCCATAGTTGTCGCTGTCCATGATGGTCTGCGGAAGCTCCTCGCCCACTGATCTGGTGGCACTGCACCATAATATAGATCCCGCCAGTAGCCTATCTCCTCTCCTGCCAGAAGGAAATAGGCATATCCAGCCCCTGCGTCCTCTGCCACCTGCCTCCCAGCCCTTAGTGCTGTCTCAGCCTCTGTGTAGCACTGAATGGCCTGGTCCTGCTCCCACTCAGTATCTCTGAGTTGTCTCCTCAATTGATCCCTCTCCCTCTCTAGCTCCTGGATCTCATCTGCCTGTCCCTAGTAGATCTCCCTCAGCTCAACTAGCTCATCCTCCTCCGCCTCGACCCCCTATGCCTCTTCCTATGGCTCTACTTATGGCTCCCCCTGTATGGGTGCCTGTCCCTATGCCTGTGCCTGTGCCTGTACTGGTGGTTGTACCTATACCTGCCTCTGTCCCTGTCCCTGCACCTATCTAGGACCCTGTGCTGCTGGCACCTGTAGCGGCAATCCACCGCGACCCCTCACAATCCGAGCCTATCTGTCCTCTCCACCCTCCCTCCATGGTGCCACCCTCCTCTCTCCAACTACACCTCGCCTCCTCTGTCGGCCTCTACCCCCATCATCTCCATCATCATCACCATCCCCACCACCATCTCCGTCTAGCGGCTCTCCTAGATCTGTTAGGTGTGGGAATGGATGCTCGACCCAATACACTATGTACTCTGCATCCATGCCGACATCCTCGATCTCTAGCCACATATCCCAGGGTAAGGGCATCATCTCCACTAGCTGTGTAATAGCCTGATCATATGATAGTAATGGACCAAAGTGCGCCTGATCCCTGACTGTTCGCACGTACATACCAGAACCCCGTGGCATCCGCTGGATCCTGCCAAACTGCCTACCCACCCTGTCAACCAACTGCCTCTCCAGTACATAGGGCGTCCACCCAATCAAATACCTGCTCCAGAAGGTGTAGGGTAGCTCTACTGCATCATCCTCCCACTGCTCATATCCCAGGTATGGCCTCCATATCACCGTATCAATATAATTAATAGCCCGCCGCCAGTACTCCAACCTGCCAATCCGTGGCTGTGAGGTGATCATATCGTACAAATGCACAAAACTGTGTTCATGGCCCCTGCCTCTGAAGTGTATCGGCCATGCCACTGGCAGATGCTCATATGCCCACACCTATAGCAATGTCACTCCGCAGCCCAATCCCACTGATCCATGGTACACAAACTAATGCAACTCATAATATAAATGTGCCAGCACACACGGTCCCCAGGCATATCTGGTGTGCTGAGTAACTAGTGTCTCCAATGCACCTCCCTAGCCCACAGCCAACCCTCGTGTCGCTCTATCCGGACATAAGAACCCACTAATCACTCCTCCTAGTACCACTGGTAGCGCTAACCTTGTTGCTGCCATGGTATCCCAAGCAACATGTCCAGCCCTCATCTCCAATGCCAGATCCTGGAACACTCATCTCAGGGCATCCCTGTCTCCATCTCGATCGTACGGAATCAACTCTCCATTGATCGGTATCCATAGAATCTTGTATAAATCCTCCAGGGTGATTGTCATCTCACCCATCGGCAAATGGAACATGCAAGTCTCAGAGTGCCATCTCTCCGCCAGTGCAGTCAGCAATCCCATGTTCTCCCGAAACTTAGGCACATACATAATATGTCTCAATCCCATAGCCTCAATCGCAGCTCGGTCCTCAAATGTCAACTCAGGTCACAACGTCTGAGTCAATGGGAATCTCTCCCATGACTCTAGCATAGGCAGATACTCCTGCAGTCAAGCAAATCAATCATGTCAATCATAGTGGCATTCATTGTTCATCACAAAATGCTACTTTTTATCTACATACATATGGTACTCTATCCTAGTGACACTCAATGTTCATCACAAAGTGTTGCTTTTTATCCTAGTGGTACTCCCTGTTCATCACAAAGTACTACGTGTTTTGCACTCCTTGTTCATCACAAAGTGCTGCTCACATTTGCACTCCCTATTCATCACAAAGTGTTGCTCGCATTAGGTACTCCCTGTTCATCATAAAGTACTATGTCTTGGTACTCACTGTTCATCACAAAGTGCCTCGACCTATCCTAGTCTTCTCTAGAGGACCTGCTTGAGTGTATCCTCTTAGCAGCTTATCCAATCGATAGCGTATGTTCATCATAAAACTGCCGATTTGACCTAGAAGACACAAATTCATTTTTAGACACAAACGCGCTTTCATGTCATAAACACGCTTATAGACTGCACATACGCGCCTGAAAAACATAGATGTGCCTATGCTCTACACAGACGCGCCTACCTTACACAGAAGTGCTTGAATTTCACAGATGCACTTGAATGACACAAACGCGACCGCATTCTGCACAGACGCTTTTCCATACATAGATGCGCCTGACACCAATGCAGACGCGCCTAGCGAGCATAAATGCACCTGGACGTTTTTGACATTTTTTGGACCCTATCCTAGAGCACATTTATTACCCTATCTAGCATGCGTTAATGACAATAATAAATGAAACAAAGTACAAGGAGGTTTTGTGGTACTTACTGGCTCTCCTACATCTGCTGGCCTCTAGAATCGGCAAACGCGGTCGAATTTGTGAATCATTGCCATCACTGCTGACTGCTGTTGCTCTATCTCGCTCTGCACTCTGATCTCTTGAAGGTGTAGATGACAATGAGGATGTTTTCCCCTCGTGGTTTATTTTATAGCCTACCCTAGCCCTCGTTTCCCGAGTCAGTCTTCATTATCCCATGACTCTGTCACTTTATCTGGTCAGTCCATTCTAGCCATTCTTTCTTATCGAGAGATTGTCTGCAATTTTTCCATACATTTTTTCATCCAACCTCTCGAGGGGGCATATCATTCCCATCTTGGGGCAACTTTGTATCAGTTCATCTTATCTTCTTTGAAACAACGCGACAAGCCGCATTGTCTCAAAGAGGGGCAAAATGTAGACACCTAAAATTGTCATGTCTAATTAAATAAATATTTTATTTATTTAATTACTTTAGCCTAATTCTTCTCATAATTAAATAAATCTTTATTTATTTAATTAATTCATTTATCCTCTTCTAGCTTTATTTCTCATTTAAATAAATACTTTTATTTATTTAAATTATCATTTTCCTAAATTAAATAAATATTTTATTTATTTAATTGATCCCACTTCCTCTATTAATTAAATAAATCTTTATTTATTTAATTAATTCATTAACCTTTTCTACCCATGACACATGTCATTCATCTCTTAATTCCTACACTACCTACCCCCTTTCATTATTTTATTATTTTCTCTACCTACCCTCTAATCATAGCCGACCTCCTTTTACACCTCTCAATCTTAGCCCTCCATTTCATATGGTGTCTTCTATATAAGGAGATGCTTCCTTCATTATCAACCCTAACTAACTACCCGACTACTTGACTACACTACGCTTTTCATATGCGATCCTACTTACAACCACATTCCGTTCTTTGTTGAGCTCTTGTGCACATAAAATCTGAGAGCAAATATATCAAGCAAGATCAATGGAGATAGGAAGAATGGAGATTCAAACCCTATTGGACATGTGATGGTATAATCTTTGTGATTTCATTTGATTTGCATTGTCTTAGGTAATCTTCATATGTTATGGTGGATCTTTGTTGTTGTTAGGCTAGGGTTTTTGTGGTTGAATTCATTTAGTCTTCCAATATTGTTATTGTTGTATTCATTTAACCATAAACAGAGGCCTATCGGCTTCGAGGGAGGGAGTTCATCATAACTCTCTTGAGTCAAGTTTGTATTAGTTTTGTATGATGATATAGACAACTTCAGGTGATTTTGTAGTCATATGATCTTTGACATCAGTGTATCATGACATATTATATTTTTTATATATATAAGAGATGAGCTATCCCGGCAACAATTATATGCATGTGTTTTATGTGATGAATTTACTTATGATGTTATGTTTATGATGTGATGTTTCTATATGCCTTATGATATCTATGATGCATATGAGATGTTCTATTATGTATGTATGTAATTTATGTGATGACTCTATGATGTCGATGATGTAATGCAATATGTGTATATGATGATCTATGCTATATGTAATGAAATGTGATGCATTTATATGTCCTTATATATGATGATGCAAATGTTTTATGCTTATAGTGATGTATGATGGATACATATATAATAATGATGTACTAATGAGTTATGTCTGTAGGATGTGATATGTTTATATGTAGGATGGATGCAACTATTATGTATAATATAGATAATGCATAGTAACATATGATGATGCAGATGGATACTATATGAAATGCAGATATTTTTGGCATGTCATTATACTCAATCATGTGATTTTGGACTACAGGGACTCAGAAAGGGATGATGGAGGACAAAGAGGAAAGAGGGATGGAAGGTAGATGATATGGAGGTGAATGAGCTTCTTGTGCTATTGTCATAATTGAGCTTTATTATGACAAATAGGTTATGACCATCTAGATATAGGTTCAACCTAGATAGTCAAATTGTACCTTTTGCATGGAGATTAGATAGTCATAGACAAGGAATGCCCGAGTTCACACTAGACTCACAGTGTCCTCATATCCTTGGATGAGTCATAGTATTACTAAGAGACAACCCACAAACAACAAATAGGTGAAAATACCCCATCCTTACCTTTCTAGTCAAATACATCCTAGAGATAAAATCTCTAGTCAGAGACATCTTGGAAAAGCTAAAAGACATATCACCACAAAAGATAAAATCAAAGAAAATCAATAACTTGACACCAATATAAACTGAAATCATCAAGTTATAAGTATTACTTCCATATATGTTAACATGTTTAATTTGGTCACAATGTTGTTATCCTAATAAAGGACAAATAATGCTGAAAAATCCTGTTGTAATCAAAGTATACTAAAAGATTGATTTGTTGAAATCGCACCGTTACTTGGATCTCATCTGAAACTGACTCATTTCATGAATTGATACTTTATTGTAGAGAAGAATAGAACTTTATTGTGGATCGATGATGCAAGTGATCTTTTATTGCAGATTGTACACAAAAATGAGGAATGAAAAGATGATGCTCTTCAAAACATGCGATGCCAATAAATCCACTCTAATCACTAGGTTTAGGATCTTCCCCTAGTTACAGATAGTATTTGATCTATTATGCTTGAAGGGAAAAGGGTGGAAAAGGTTTATTATGCATGGAGAATGAATCTTAGGTAGATCAATAACAATCCATTATGGGAATAGGCAAATTTTGTTATGGAATGAAAGGTTGTGAGTGCGTGCAAAGTGAAAATGGCAAAACTAAATCCTAAAGGAGGGAGGAGCAAAATTATCTACTCTACACATGGCGTCGGTAACCCAGTTTTCACCATGGTACTTGCCTAGGGCACCACCGAAGTGGTTTTCACCATTGGACGAATTTATTTCTCTTTACTTTATTTTAAAATTTTTTTCCATTTAAAAAAAAATGTATATGATGAAATTTGGAAGATTAAACTATTGCAAAACCATAAAAGATCCAACCATAATAACCCTAGTTCTACAATCAAGAATCCACCATACACCAATGAAGAATCTAAAACATGCAAATCACAACAAAATAGAAATATTATACCATTCACATGATTAGTAGGGTTTGATCTCCATTGTTTCCTATCTTCATTGATCTTGTTTGATATGATTGCTCTCAGATTTTGTATGTGAACAAGAGCTCAACAAAGAATGTATTGTGGTTGTGAAGTCGTTTGATTGTTTGAAAGTCTTAGTTGCTTGAATGATTAGCTAGATTGTTGGATTAGGGTTGATAAGGATGAAAGTATCATCTTATATAGAATACACCTTAGAAAATGGAGGGATAGGATTAAGAGGTTAAATGATAAATGATCAGCTAGGATTAAAGGTTAGGTAGGGAAAAGGATAAAATATGAAGGGGGTAGTTGGAGGCAAATTAAGAGATAAATGACAAGTGTCATGGAGGGAAAAAGATAATGAATTAATTAAATAAATAAAGATTCATTTAATTAATAGAGGAAGTGGGACCAATTAAATAAATAAAATATTTATTTAATTTAGGGAAAAGATAATTTAAATAAATAAAAATATTTATCTAGATAAGGAAAGGCTAGAAAAGGATTAGTGAATTAATTAAATAAATAAAAATCTATTTAATTAATAGAAGACTTAGGATAAAATATTTATTTAATTAGGCTAGGACAATTTTAGGTGTCTACATTTTGCCCCTCTTCAAGACAATGCAATCTATTGCATTGGCTCAAAGAAGATAAGATAAATTGATACAAAGTTTCCTCTAGGATGGAAGTGATATGCCCCCTCGAGAGATTGGATGAAATTTTAAATTTTTTTGCAGATAATCTCTCAAAAAGAAAGAAAGGCTAAAAGGGATAAGGATAAGGCAAAAGGGTTAGGCGGGTGAAAAATAGAATCAAAAGGGATCAAAGGGCTAGAAAATAGTGATGGGAGGTGAGCATAGTCAATTAAGGTTCCACAACCTATATATAGAGGCCACAGGGGAAAGCATCCTCATTTGCATCCACAACAGTTAAGAGATCATAGCAGAGAGCATTCAAAGAGCTTAGAGAGAAATAAAAAATTAGGAGATAGAAATAAAATATTTAAATAAATAAAATATTTATTTAATTAGGCTAGGACAATTTTAGGTGTCTACATTTTGCCCCTCTTCAAGACAATGCAATCTATTGCATTGGCTCAAAGAAGATAAGATAAATTGATAAAAAGTTTCCTCTAGGATGGAAGTGATATGCCCCCTCGAGAGATTGGATGAAATTTTAAATTTTTTTGCAGATAATCTCTCAAAAAGAAAGAAAGGCTAAAAGGGATAAGGATAAGGCAAAAGGGTTAGGTGGGTGAAAAATAGAATCAAAAGGGATCAAAGGGCTAGAAAATAGTGATGGGAGGTGAGCATAGTCAATTAAGGTTCCACAACCTATATATAGAGGCCACAGGGGAAAGCATCCTCATTTGCATCCACAATAGTTAAGAGATCATAGCATAGAGCATTCAAAGAGCTTAGAGAGAAATAAAAAATTAGGAGATAGATAATCAATCTTGTTTCTTACTCAACCAAGCAACCAACTAGGATCCAAGGAAAAATGGACCCCCACTTGTACTTTTCTTATCATCGATACAACTAGCCCAATCTACATCAGTATAAGAAATAAGAGTGAAGTTAGATCTTTTGGGATACCATAGCCCATAGTCTTCTATTCTTTTAAAGTATTTGAAAATTATTTTCACAACAACAAGACATGTCTCTCTGGGATCTTGCTAGAATCTAGCTACAAGACAAACAACATGCATGATATCTGGTCTAGTAGCAGTCATGTACAATAATCCTCCAATAATTGATTTGTATTTTATCTCACCAGTCTTTAGAGATTCGACATCTTTGCTCAACTTACAACCAGTAGCCATATGAGTACATACTGGTTTAGGATTTTTCATTCCAAACTTCTTCAACGTTTCTTTAACATACTTTGATTGTGAAATAAAGATACCATCATCCTTTTGACTACCTTGTAAACCAAGAAATAAATTCGTTTCCCCAATCATAGATATTTCAAACTCTTCTTGCATCTCATCAACAAAATTCTTACACATACCATCATTTCCTCCATAGATTATATCATCCACATAAACAACTACAATCAAGATATCATTTTCCTCAACCTTAAAAATAGAGATTACTATCAATAGTACCTTTAAGAAATCCTTGCTTCAACAAATACCTATCAAGCCTTGCATACCAAGCTTTGGGAGCTTGCTTTAATCCATAGACCATATTCGAAGTGTCTGATATCTCGAATCCTTCTTGTTGTTCTATATAAACTTCTTTTAGTTCTCTATTTAGGAATGCAAACATCACAACGATATGATAAACCTTGAAATATTTATGTGTTGCAAAAGCCAAAAACATTTTGATAGCTTCCATTCTTGCCACAAGAGCACAAGTTTCGTCAAAATCTATTCCTTCTACCTGTGAGTAGCCTTTACATACAAGTCTTGATTTATTCCTTACTATGTGTCCATCTTTATCCAATTTTCTCCGACATACCCATTTAGTTCCTATCACATTCTTGTCAGCTGGTCTTGGGACAAGTTCCCAATTCTGATTTTTCTCAATCTATTCCAATTGTCCTTTCATAGCTTTCATCAAATGCTAATCACTGCAAGCTTCCTCAATTGTCTTTCGCTCTTTGTTTGAAATTAAGCATAATGTGTTTTTATTAATGGTTCCTCTGCACATACCTTAGAGTCTTAGGAGAAATTTCTAGAGCATCTTCCTTGTGATTCTGCACTTCTGTTTCTTCAGCCTTTTCTTCTTCTTGTTTACCAATAGAATCATTTGATTCATATCCCATCTCTACAACTATATTCTTCAAAGTGTCTTCATCAAGTTTCACATTTATGCTTTCGACAATTCTTCTCAATCTTTTGTTATAGCATATGTAAGATTTTCTTTCAGTAGAATAGCCGAGGAATATACCTTCATTAGATCTTGTGTCAAACTTTCCTAAATTCTCTTCATCTATTTTGACATAACATTTCTTCCAAATAGTCTGAAATATTTCACAGACGGAGTCCTTCCATACCATAGTTCATAAGATGTCTTTCCATAGTTTCCTCTGAAGAACACAAGTGAACACTGAGAGGGGGGTTAATCAGTGATAATCTAAAACTTTCAATCTAGTGTGTGTGCAAATAAAAACAAAATCAGCATCATACACACACAAGGACACATCACATAACACCAGTAATTATGAGGAAAACCCAATGTGGGAAAAACCTTGGTGAGAATACCTGCTGGAGTCTATTTCTCCAATCCAACCTCACAAGTAAATCACAGTTACAATATGTTTTAGGGCACCGACCCAAGGAGCACCAACCCCTAATATTTTGAGCACCAACTCAAGGAACACCTACCCCTGCTTTGAGCACCCACTCAGAGATACACAATGATTCAATAAACAATTTATTACAATTATAGAAACCTTGTTACAAATGAGTTTTGTAACAGCTATATGTTGCTCTGACAGATATACCTTAATGATACTTCATCTTTGTCTCTATGTCTCTGCCTTCTTATCTTTCCCAAATTAGTCTTCTATTTCTGCTAAATTTTCTGCCTCTTTCTTCTACAATTACTTCTCTGATTTCGAGTCTGCTTATTTTCTTAGTTTTACATCTGCAACACTTTTTCTCTTCTTTCTTCAGTAATCACTTCATCTAACTTATCCTACTCTCTACTTCTATTTCAACAACAACATTACACTATGTCCACAATTGAGTTCATAAAGTACACATCACCTCCAAACAGTTGGTTGGATCATAACTCATCACACATAAGACAACCATTGTTCTTCCTCATTGTCATGTCTCATGATCTGTACAATTTTCAATGTGGTTAGTAGATTGTTCACTTAGTCGGTTTGTATTTGGCTAGTAATCAGTTCAAGTTCCTAGATGCACAAAGCTGTGTTCATGATCAACTTTGAATCTAAGTCGTTGATCTGCTAGATTCAATTAGGAGGACATGATCATAATTGTCATCGTGACGGTTTCACGTGCTACATCATCTCTTTGTTTGTCAGTATGAAATGTGTCCTCAAAGTCTTCTTAATCTCCTCAATTTGCATCCAGGTCACTTGATCAAACTAGGTCAAACATCCATGTGGACAATCAGACTGCTCATGACCCGACATTGGCCTGACTTATGCCGATAGCTATTTCACCTACACAACACTTGATCAACTGAGTTATCCTGATATGATAACTTCTGCAACCTGCAACACTTGTTTCTCTGCATCCTCTTGGCATCCTTGCAGAACTTGTTGACATCAATGATAATAATGCCAACAATCTCCCCCTTTGGCATTGATGTCAATACACAAAGCAAACATGTCTTCTCTCTACTTTTGACAACAATGACAAAGGGCATTCTCGAATTGAGCAAGATGAACCATTATTACAATATAAAAGGCAATGCCACTATTGCTTACACAAATTCAAATCTCCCCCTGAGACCATACATAAGGTTCAAGGATAGGAATAAGTAAACCAATGAGCTTCCCCTGAACCATAGATTGTTGTAAATTCTTAAGTGCTAAAAGAAATTGGGACAACCCCTAATTTGAGTCTCAGGTATTCAAAAGTGTCCTTGGGCAGAGGCTTTGTAAAAATATCAGCCTTGCTCACTTGTGCTTACATATTCAACCTTGAATTCCTTGTTAGCTACCATCCCCCTCAAGAAATGATACTTAATTGCTACATGTTTTGTCCTTGAGTGCATGAAAAGGTTCTCAGAGATTTTGATTGCACTTGAATTGTCACATTTGATGGATATTGGATCTTCATACTCTACCTGGATATCTTTGAGTGTTTGCTTCATCCAGAGAACCTGTGAACAACATGTAGCAGCAACTATGTACTCTGCTTTAGCAGTAGATAAAGAGATGGATTATTGTTTCTTGTTGTGCCATGAGACTAATATATCACCAAGGAATAAAGCTCCACCACTGGTTCTCTTTCTGTCATCTACACAACCTACCCAATCAACATCAGTAAAGGATTGTAAAGTGAAATCTCATTTCTTTGGATACCGTAAGCCATAACTAAGTGTTCCCTGCAGATACTAGAAGATTCTTCTAACTGAATTCACATGTGATTGCTTTGGAGCAGCTTGGAATCTAGCTACAATGCACACTGCTTGCACAATATCAAGTCTTGAGGTTGTGAGATACAAAAGGCTGCCAATCATGGATATATACAAGGTCTGATCTAGACTAGGTGACTCATCATCTTTGCTTAATTTGCATCCTATCACCATGGGAGTACTAATAGATTTGCTGTCATCCATTTGAAACTTCTTCAACATACCCTTAACATACTTGGTTTGTGATATATATATACCCTTTTCTAACTGAGAAATCTGCAAACCAAGAAAATATGGCAACTCTCCAAGCATAGACATCTCAAACTCATCCTGCATTTGATCAACAAAATCCTTGCATAGGGCATCCTTGTTGCTTCCAAATATGAGGTCATCTACATATTCAAAAACAATGATCATGTGATTACCATCTGCCTTAAAGTATAAGTTGCTATCAACATTCCTTTTTCTAAATCCTTGCTATTGGAGATATTTGTCTAACCTGGAATACCACACCCTTGGTGCTTGTTTTAAACCATATAAAGCCTTTTTCAATTTACATACAAAATTATCATCTTCATGTAGTTGAAATCCTTCAATTTGCTATATGCAAAATTCGTCTTCAATATCTCCATTCAAGAAGGTAGATTTGACATCCATCTGATATAACTTATATACCTTATATGCTGAGAATACCAAGAACATTAGGATTGCTTCAAGTCTTGCAACAGGAGTAAAAGTTTCTTCAAAATATATGTCCTCTACTTGAGCATACCCCTTGCAGACTAGTCTTGCTTTATTCCTTATCACCTTACCTTCTTCATTCATTTTGTTCTTGTAAATCCATTTAGTCCCAATGACGTTCTTATCAGCAGGTCTAGGAACCAATTCCCATGTATTGTTCTTTTCAATTTGTTGCAGCTCTTCTTCCATTTCCTTCATCCACTTCTCACTCTTGCTGGCCTCATCATATGTCTTGGGTTCCATCTCACTCATAAGGCAAAAGTTTACTTGTTCATTATTTCTTGCACAACTTCTTCTTATTCTCACACCTTCATATTTGTCTCCTATAATTTGATCCCCAGGATGATTTTTCTGAACATACTTATTTGGTGCCTCTTCTTGTTCACTCTCATATTGTCCTTCATCTTCAACATAATGTTCTTCAATCTAATTTACTTTTTTTCCATTCCTTTGTGAAAGTTCTCATCTATTCTAACATTCACACTCTCAACCACTCTCCTTAGTCTTTTGTTGAAACACTTGTAAGCTTTGTTGTGAGTAGAGTAGCCCAAAAAGATGCCCTCATCGCATCTTGATTCAAAACTACCTAAACCATCTTCATCTATTTTGATAAAGCATTTGCTGCCAAACACCTTGAAGTACTTGACTGAGGGTTTTCTATCATACCATAGCTCATAGGGTGTCATTCTATTATTCATTCTTAGCTGAACTCTATTTAGTGTATATACAACAGTATGGACTACCTCCTTCTAGTATATATTAGGCAGATTTGCTTCATTTAACATAGTTCTTGCCATCTCCTCGATTGTCCTGTTTTTCCTTTCTACAACACCATTTTCTTGTGGCATCCTAGGGGCTAAATATTATCTTCTGATTCCATGTCTTTCACAATAGTCTTCAAATTCATTTGATGTGAATTCACTTGCACAGTCTGATTTGAGACATTTCAGTTTATAACCACTTTCTTTTTCAACCAACCTTCTGAAAATTTTGAATCTTTCAAATTCATGCGACTTGTCTTGCAAGAAGGTAACCCATGTCATTCTTGAAAAATCATCAATAAGCAACATGAAATATCTCTCACCATTTAGATCTCTTTTCCTAGTAGGATCACACATATCAGTATGCACAAGCTCTAAAGGCCTTGTGGTTGAGTACTCCTTTGCCTTGAAACTTACTTTGGTCTACTTTCCTCTTAGACACTCATCACAAAATGTGCCTGCTGGCTTGATGATTTGTGGTATATGCCTCACATACCCTTTCTTGCTAACCTTAACCAGATTGTCAAAATTAATGTGTCCTAGCCTTCTATGCCATAGCAAGCTCTCATCAACTTGCCCCATCATGCATTGTGTTTCAAAGTATTCTTTTAGGTTGTAGACATTTCTATTAGTCCTTTTTCCTTTTGCAATCAATTTACCATTTCTCCCCTTTATGATTTCACATCCTTTCAAATTGAAAGTAAACTTGTATCCTTTGTCACATATTTGACTAACACTCAAGAAATTGTGTTTTAAACCTTCCCCATAGTATACATCATGAGCTTTTAATTTCCCATCTATGCCGAGAGTACCTTTGCCTCTGATTTTGATAGATGAATTGTCTGCAAACCTCACTGAGCCTCCATTCCAATCTTCAAGCTTGATAAATTTCTTCTTATCATTGATCGTGTGATTTGAGCAACCACTATCTACTACCCATAAGTTCTTCCTTTCAACATGTAGGGCAGTTTGAAAAACCAGAATTGACTCAACCTTGTCCTTTTCTTTCTCTACCCAAACTTGTTTGGTTTCTCTCTTCTTGTCTGTTGTTATTTTCTGATCTGGATTGGCTTCAGGTTCCAAGGTTGACATTTTCTTCTTTTGCTTAGCTGTTCTGATTTTATAATGCTTTGCTATATATCCAAGATTTTGACAATGACAACATTTGATATTTCTATTGAATGATGAACTTAAGGGACTGCCATAGGACTGAAAACTATATATCCTACATTCATAACTTCTATGACCAATACCATTACAATGGTAACTGTTTACGGTGAAATGGATACAACAATAACAATATTGGAAGACTAAATGAATTCAACCACAAAAACCCTAGCCTAACAACAACAAAGATCCACCATAACATATGAAGATTACCTAAGACAATGCAAATCAAATGAAATCACAAAGATTATACCATCACATGTCCAATAGGGTTTGAATCTCCATTCTTCCTATCTCCATTGATCTTGCTTGATATATTTGCTCTCAGATTTTATGTGCACAAGAGCTCAACAAAGAACGAAATGTGGTTGTAAGTAGGATCACATATGAAAAGCGTAGTGTAGTCAAGTAGTCGGGTAGTTAGTTAGGGTTGATAATGAAGGAAGCATCTCTTTATATAGAAGACACCATATGAAATGGAGGGCTAAGATTGAGAGGTGTAAAAGGAGGTCGGCTATGATTAGAGGTAGGTAGAGAAAATAATAAAATAATGAAAGGGGGTAGGTAGTGTAGGAATTAAGAGATGAATGACATGTGTCGTGGGTGGAAAAGGTTAATGAATGAATTAAATAAATAAAGATTCATTTAATTAATAGAGGAAGTGGGATCAATTAAATAAATAAAATATTTATTTAATTTAGGAAAATGATAATTTAAATAAATAAAATTATTTATTTAAATGAGAAATAAAGCTAAAAGAGGATAAATGAATTAATTAAATAAATAAAGATTTATTTAATTAATAGAAGAATTAGGCTAAAGTAATTAAATAAATAAAATATTTATTTAATTAGACATGACAATTTTAGGTGTCTATAGTAACAAATAATATTTGCATCTCTAAGAGCAGCAAAGGGACTTCTACTTTCATATCTAGGAGGAGACCTATTCATTAATCTACAATCAACAATTCTATGACCAAATGTGTTACATTTTTAGCAATAGCCATGGAATTGGGGTACATACCAATCATTGCTGAAGTTGTTTCTCCTTGGAGCAGTGTAGTTTTGTCTTCTTGAGTTCTTCCTTGTGTCTTTGACTTTCATGAAACCATCATTATCCATCTCGGTCTTTCTTGTAGGATCAACAAGTTTTCTTTTTGTAGAACTTATGTTTTCTTCACGTCTTCAATAGTTGTGGTCAGATCTATTTTCTTCCTTGGTGTATCCTTGGCTGTGAAGGTTTGTCTATTATCATTATTACTTGAAGTAACAAAGTGTATTTCCTTGCATGATAAGTCTTTACTTGTAGAAAACTGACCAACATCAAATCCAACACCCTCTATGTCTTTGGAGTGTTTTTGTTTGTTCAAGATTTTATCCAGTGCATTCGTGCTTCCCTGATACTTGATTCCCACCTTGAGTTCATCTTTGCACTTTTCAAGATCTTTTCTGAGATTCACAATTTCTTCCTCCATTTTTTGGTACTCCTTCTCCTTATTCTCTAACTCTATTTTAGTTACCTCATATATCCTTTTGGCTTCATCCAATTGTGTTCTCAGATCTGAAAATTTTCGCTTAGACTTCTCAAGACATTTGTTCAATCTGTCTTGTTCTTCAACAACAACATGCTTAATATTTTTGTATTCTCTCCTTACTTTTATGAGTTCTTCAAGTGCACTCATGAGTTCACCTTCAAGATCTACCTCAGCTTCAAATTCCTTTTCATCATGCAATTCTCCTAGTGCCATAAAGAGATTGACTTTTCTTTCATTCTTACTACAACACTCATCAGAAATACTTTCTTCATCAGTGACATCTTCTTCAAATGTGTAGAGGTTGTTCATCCTTCTAAAATTTCTTCTTCTTGGCTTGAAAGAATTCTTCATCTTTTTTTTACCACAGGTCTTCATATTTTGCTTCTCATCTTCATCCTTCTCTCCATAAGGACATTTAGATACAAAGTGTCCAATCTTACCATAGTTGAAACATTTAAAAGGGAGCTTACCTTTATATTTTCTTGAACCTTTCTTGATTTTCCTTGCAAAGTTGGCTATAGTAGCATCAGAGTCATCTTCCTCCACATTGACAACTTCTTATTTTCCTTTATTTGTAGTATTGAAAGCAACTTCTCTTTTTGAGGTTTCACTACCAATTGTCCTCATCTCATACGTTGATAAGGAACCAAATGACTCATCCATGGAGAAGGTTTTTAGATCTTTAGCTTCTTCTATTACAGAGAACTTTGTTTCATGCTTTGAAGTGATTCATTTCAGCACCTTTTTGACAGTGAATTCATCTTTGACTTCCTCTCCAAGTCCTCTTATATCACTAATAATCTCATCCACTCTTTGTAGATAATCTGCTATCTTTTCCTCTTCTTTCATTTTTAGGCTTTCAAATTGAGCCCTTAGATTCTAAAATTTGGCTTCCTTCACTTTGGTATCTCCTTCATAAACTTTTTGTAGATTATCCCATGTTTCCTTTGCTAAAGTGAAGTGCAAGACTTTGACAAACTCTTTATCAGACATACCACTTAAGATTGCATTCTTAGCTTTGGCATCATTCTCATATTCCCTTTTGCACCAGGGTCAGTAGGGGGAACTTGAGGAACAATATAACTGATGCCCTCCTAAATGGCACAAGGTTAGTCTATGATCAAAGAACACAAAAACACACAAAACATTAGTGTTAATCAATCTAAAACTAATCTATGAAGGCATACCAAAAGAGACACTAAAAAGCATGCTAATATATCTAATAAGTAAAACAAAGATCATGAGACATCTCCAACTGCCTCTTAGCATGGCCTTAGCTTCTTCTCCCTTGTTCCTCTCCTCTCCAAGTTCCAAAATAGTGTAGCTCTCAGCAGCTTTTTGCACTATGGATGCTTATGGAGGATTGAGATTGTAGTATAGCTCTAAATGTGAAATAAAAAGCTAATACTAATGCTAAAATGATATATTTTAACCAAAAAAGACAAGATGTTAGATTGTTTATGCTAAAATGCTCTCTAAAATGTCTATAGCTTAGATGCATACAAGTTTTTAGGATCTGGATTATGAAGGAATGGGCTCTATTTATAGGAAAAATGGAGCAATGGATGGCCAGGATTGAAAGGTTTAATCAAGGGTCAAACTTGAAAGTTGGGGATCCATGTGCACAATTTGCACCAATGAAATGGTGACAAGTGTCAACATAAGATTGGGTTGAGAGAAGAGGTTGGAGGCATTAAATGCCTGAGGAGACCTCATGGTTATCTAGAAGGTAAGGGTCAAGCCTAAATTAGGATTACCCACTGGATTAGGAGTTAATGCAAGGATAAACCTTTGTGCAAATGATTAAGAGATAATCATGGTCAAAGCATTAAAGGCTTGATGAGACCCTTGGGTTGGGTAGAGGTTGAGTCAAAACAAATGTTTTAACCATGTGGGAGGGTTTGAGGTAACCATTAATGGTTATTGGAGACTTTGGGGATTAAGTGGTTGAAGGTTGGAAGCTTTCAAAGGTTATCCAAGACTTTGAGACATTTAGTGGTTGAAGGTTGGAAGCCTTTAATGGTTATCAAAGACTTTTAGGCTTTGAGAAGTGACTCCATTTTGCTTAGGAATGTGACAATAATTAGGGGATGGATTAGGCTAATTAGGAAGGGGTTAGAAGAATCTAGAAGGGGATTAGATTTTGCAAGTGGATTTGGTGGGTGAGGGAAAATAGGATTTTATTTAAAATAAAAATTCATTTATTTCAATAAATGTGTGCAAGTTGTATTTGGATAAATATTCAAATAAATATTAATTTATTTAAATGAGAAAAAGGAAGATAAAGCATTAAAATGCTTGAAGACTTTGAGGGGAACCATTAAAGGCTTGAAGACTTTAAGGGAAGACATTAAGTTTGAAGACTTCAAAGCCATCAAGTTTGAAGACTTTAAGGGAAACCATTAAAGGCTTCAAGTGGGTGAGGATAAATAGGATTTTAAATAAATAATTTATATAAAAATAGTTGTGCAACTTGTATTTGTAGGAAAATGCAAGTGGGTGGAGGATAAAGGTGATTTAAATAAATGATTTATTTATTTAAATGTGAGAGGTGGGATTTTGGGGGATTTAAATAAATATTAATTTATTTAAATGTGAGAGGTGGGATTTTGGGGGATTTAAATAAATATTAATTTATTTAAATGTGAGAGAAGATTTAATTAAACAAATATGATTTATTTATTTAATTAATGGTATGAATTTGGTTAAGTGAATTAAATCAAATAAATTGAATAATTTATTTAATTAATAGGAGAAGAGGGTTAAGATGAATTAATTAAATATTAATTTAATTAATTATTAATTGATGGTTAAATAATCAAATAAATACTAAGTATTCATTTAATTAAGTGGACAGATTTATGTGACTACATTTGCCCCTCTTTGAGACGGTGCAGTTTATCGCGTCGTTTCAAAGAAAGAAAAATAGGTGTGAAGAAATGCCCCATAAAATGTAAATTTAATGGGTGGTATGCCCCCTCGAGAGATGGGTCGAATTTTATTTTGAAAAATCGGGCGATCTCTCGAAAAAGAATGCAAAGTGGAGGGGAGGTAGAATAGAAGAAATTAGAACTAATGATGAAAGAATGGGAGAAAATGGAGTGAATATGAAGAAACAACAAGCCAGCGAGTACCCTGAGGTCATGCGAGAGATACATAGCAGATGTAGTGTGGGGTTTTGATTGATGCTATACAATTGATCAAAATTGGTTGGACAATCTAGTGCAATCGGTTTAATTGCTCCGGTCAAGTCAAAGCGTGACAGTTGATGTCAGTTGGTCACTTGGACATGATAAAGTCTGAGTAAGTGAATCAAAGTGACCTGATGGTGACTTAGACAATTGATGTAATTGCCCGATGAAGTCAAGGTATATGAAGCAAAATACTCGTTGAGACGTAGACAATTGATGTAATTGTCCGTTGGATTGTGTTTGATTGGTTGATCAATTGATAGTGTGTGCGTGTGATGGATGGTTGTGGGGAATCATGGCAACCCCGTTGAGACTAGGTCATTATGATAAATGCCTGTTGTAGTCTAGGTTTGCCATAATCGATTACCCGTTGAGACCCGAAGATACTTGATCAGAGTGTCTGTTGATAGTCTAGGTGTGTGGGAGTCGATGTATCTGTGTAGACAGAGTAACTGGCTTAATTTTTTTGGATGAGTGAGGATGGGAAGCGATGAAGGGATTAGGATGATGTTGATGATCAAGATAGGGAGGGTGAGGGGGGATTCGATGTTAGATAGAAGATATGGAGGACTAGGACCGAGTCCTATGGAAGAAGAGGAGTAAAATAAAGTATGCATTATTATGACTATGTATGCATGATATGCAGCTATTATGAATGTATGGATGGGTGGAATGCAACGAAATGCAATATATATAGATGAGATGAGATGATGATCCATAGTGCTTTATTTTTCATCATTGAGCTTTAAAATGTTGTAAGAAAATACAAGCAACTTGACATAAAGATTCAAGATGACCAGAGTATTTCTTACATGGATTTGATATAGCAATTTAATACAAGCAACTTGATATAATGGATCAAGTTGACCAGAGTATTGCTTGCGGAATAGACAAGGATTATCTCCTTTCATGCATGACTTGGATCGTCCTCCTTGATCTTAGGCTGATCATATCCTGAGACAAGTGCATACCGTAATAAGAGATAAAACCTTTATCCAGTTTGGAGGAGGTAGGAGGAACCAAATAAAGAGAATTGTACTTGCAAACAAACAATATATACATAAAGAATAAAGAACATGGATCCTTGGTAATGGTTCATGCTCATATGGTCGAGGTATACACTGTAATCAGCAAGCCGTAGTGATCTATGACTATATTTTTGCCTATGATCACATAGCTTAGTGAACTTCCCACGTAGACACCATTAGTACATGCCCCAGAACTTCATCGGAAATAATGCGTAAACAAAACAAAATGATGCTGAAAGATCCCGATACAGATAAACGAATGATTGTACTCACAAATCAACCAAGTATTTGATAGCTTAACATATTTTTCTTGTCAAAGAAAACGTCACTTTGTCTTTGATTTGGTAAGGAAGGATGCATCCTTGTTAAAAGACAGTTTTTGAGTTTTTGATGTTGATGGTGTGGTTGATTGATAAGTGGTCTCTTTTGTGAGTATTTTGTCAATGTTTGTCTTGGTATCTGCACGGACGAGTATGCACAATGTGTTGCCATGTTTTTGTTGGATTTTTCAATGGTTTGTCGATGTTTTTGGATTTTGAATTGTTTTGAATGTTTTTGGTATTTTTGTTGAGACATTTTTGAATGTTTTTGGATTTTTGCGAGATATTTTTTTGAATGAAGAACTTTAATGAATCACAAGACAATGTAGAATCCACTTCTATCAATAGGTTAAAGGCATTGCCCCCAGTTTAGACATGACTATGAAAAAGCGGGATGCAAGATGTATGGAGTACTATCATAATTGCAGAGGAATAACAAGCCATGGTTTTGGATGGATGGATGTATGTATGAAGTAGATGCGATCGCAACAAGTCTGAAAGACAATGGAGCCATAGCCTTTACGAGTGGTGCCTGTTTGCCAGGTTTTTACCATCGTACTTACCCAAGGTGCCACCGGAGTGGTTGTTCACCGTTTGGATGCATGATTTTTCTTTACTTTTTTGAATGTTTTTTGTATTTTCTTCAGGACAATTTTCTGAATGTTTTTGGTATTTTCTGGTATGTAGGGGAGCCTGATGCTCTGTTCAGCTTAGGTATAAAACTGTTTGAGGTGCATGCTATTGATTGGATCTGCGAGCGGTTCTCCATCTGATGTAGCCAACTGATATGCCCCGGACCCGAATACAGCAGTGACAACATATGGGCCGAGCCATTTTGATTCAAACTTGCCTTGATGTTCTCTGTTTGGTTGGTTGCGAGGATTCTCTCGAAGAACAAGATCACCTACCTCAAATGTACGAGGTCTAACTCGGTGATTGTAGCTTCTACTCATGCGCTGCTGATAGGCTTTGAGGTGATTGTATGCAGCTTGTCGCTTCTCATCAAGTAACTCTAAGTCCTGAAGGCGTGAGACTTGTATGCTTCATCATCGATGAGATTATGCAAGGAAACTCGTAATGACGGTATCTCAACCTCAATAGGTAAGATAGCTTCTGCACCATAGACCAATGAATAAGGAGTTGCACCTGTAGGGGTTCGAATGCTAGTTCGATATGCCCATAATGCTGGATTCAATTGAACATGCCAATCACGACCGGCATCATTGACTGTCTTCTTTAGGATTCTCAATATGTTTTTATTGGATGCTTCGGCCTGACCGTTGCCTTGTGGGTAATAGGGGGTGGAAAAGCGATGTTGGATATGAAATTTCTCACAAAGCTCACGGACATCCTGATTTTTGAAAGGAAGACCGTTATCTGTGATGATGGACATGGGTACACCATACCGGCAGATGATGTAGTTGAGGATGAATGAGGCGATCTGCTTGCCGGTGACTTGGGTAAGTGGAACAGCTTCGATCCACTTTGTGAAATATTCGGTAGCGGTAATAATGAATTTGTGGCCATTGGATGAAGAGGGATGGATTTTACCCACAAGGTCAAGACCCCATTGACAAAAAGGCCATGGTGTTGTGATTGGTTGTAGTTCCTATGCTGGTGCATGTATTAGGTCGCCATGAACTTGACATTTCTTGCATTTTCTGACAAAGTAGTAGGAGTCTTTTTCCATAGAGGGCCAATAGTATCCATTGCGCAAGAGCTTCTTGGCTAGTGACGGACCACTTGAGTGAGTCCCGCAAATTCCTTCATGGACTTCTTCCAAAGCCTTTGTTATCTCACCTTGTTCCAGACATCGAAGGAGAGTACCATCAAGACCACGTCGGTATAGGGTTTCAGCAATAATGGTATATCGAGCAGTTTGGCGAATGAAGGTTTTTCGTTGGTTATTTGATTGGTTGGGAGGAAGGGTGTGATTGCGGAGATAGGTGTAGAAGTCACTGTACCATGGGGATTCAGAACCGACAAGGCGACATATCATCTCGGATTCAGGGATATCATAAGCAGGGATCCAAAGCTGTTCTACCAAGAACTCGTAGCGTGTTGAATTTTGTGGAAGATCTAGGAGAGATGCGATGGTAGCCATAGCGTCAGCAGCTCGATTCTGATCTCTTGGTATCTGCTCAAAAGTGATAGTAGTAAATGATGTCTTTAGAGTGTCCACCATTTGCTTATATGGCATGAGTTTATCATCCTTGGTCTGATATTCATCGGTTGCCTGCCGAATGACCAGTTGTGAGTCACCATATACTTGTAGTTCTTGTAATTTCCATTGTACGGCGAGCCTGAGTCCTATGATCAAGGCTTCATACTCTGCTATGTTGTTTGTGCATGGAAATGTGAGCCTGTAAGACTTCAGGATGCTATCACCTTGAGGTGTGATAAACAGAATGCCTGCTCCCGAGCCGTGTCTAGTGTATGAACCATCAAAATATAATTTCCATGGTTGTGTTGTTGTGATCATGAATATCTCTTCATCTGGAAAATTGGAAATGAGAGGATGATCGCCTATGAGTGGTGCATCGGCCAACTAATCTGCAATAACTTGACCTTTGATAGCTTTACGATCCACATACTCAATGTCAAATTCACTTAGAAGCATCACCCATTTGGCCAAGCGACCTGTCAATGCTGCTTTGCTGAGTAAATACTTGAGTGGATCAATCTTTGCAATGAGTTGTACCTTGTGTGTCAATAGATAGTGCCTCAGTTTAGTGGCTGCCAGGATTACTGCTAGGCAAGCTCGCTCAATAGGGGTGTAATTGAGTTCATAGCCAACCAGTGTGCGAGAAATGTAGTAAACAACACACTCCTTTCCTTCTACATTATGTTGTGCCAGTAGTACACCCAATGCTGTACTGGTTGCTAAGATATAGAGTAACAACGGTCTACTTGGATCTGGTGGGATCAACAATGGTGGATTCATGAGATAGTCTTTAAGTGTCTGAAATGCTTGCTGGCATTGGGCATCCCACTGAAAGCGGATGTTCTTGTGTAGCAGATGTGTAAATGGGTGACACTTATCAACCAATTGTGCAATGAATCTTCGGATGGATTGAAGTCATCCTTGTAATGTCCTTAGCTGACTAATATTCTTTGGTGGTGGCATGTCCATGATTGCCTTAACTTTTGCTGGATCGACCTCAATGCCTTTGCTTGAGACGATGTATCCTAGAAGTTTCCCGGAGGTTAATCCAAAGACACATTTCTTTGGGTTGAGTCGAACATGGTATTGTTCCAGTCTATCAAAGATTTTATCTAAGATGTGGAGATGCCCATCTCTAGTGAGTGATTTTGCTAGTAAGTCATCCACATAATCTTCCATCATAGTATGCATCATGTCATGGAAGATGGTGGTCATTGCTCTTTGATAGGTCGCTCCTGCATTCTTTAGACCAAAAGGCATTACATTCCAGCAGTATGTGCCCCATGGACATGTGAAGGCTGTCTTATGTTGGTCCTCTGGTGCGATCTTTATTTGATTGTATCCTGAAAAGCCATCCATGAGTGAAAGCATGGCATGTCCTGCTGTCAAATCCACTATGATGTCGATATTTGGTAGGGGGAAGTCATCCTTAGGACATGCCTTATTCAGATCTCTGAAGTCAGTACAAATGCGGATGCCCCCTTTTGGTTTGCCGACAGGCACAATGTTGGAGATCCATTCTGCATAATCAATTGGCCTAATGAAACCAACATCTAGGAGTTTCTTGAGTTCTGTTTTGACTAGCACTGCAATCTGGGGATGCATCTTACGAAGCTTCTGCTTGACAGGTTTGGCTCCTTCTGCTACGGTGAGGTGATGCATGACTAAATCAGGATCAAGCCTAGGCATGTCTGCATATGACCATGCAAAGTTGATCTGACGCTTCTGGAAGAACTCTATAAATTTAGGTTGTTCCTCTGGAGTGAGAAGAGATGCCAGATGTATGATATGAGGATTTTCAGGAGTCCCCACATTGTATTCTTTGGTTTCCTCGATGAGAATCGTTGATCGTTCCTGTTGTGCATTAGCAGGGAGAATGTCAAACCCTTCATCCTCAGGTGCCTCAAAGAGGTTTTCACCGTTGGATACACTCTTTCTTTTTACTTTTGTGGGATCAAACAGTGCCACAGTGTGGTTTTCACTGGAATATCCATGTTTTATTGTTATATTTTTGCAGCTGAAAGGTTTGGCATCCGCCCCGAAGTATGCTGCGCTATTAAGTTCAATGGCGAATCCAACTTTGTGATCCCCGCTTGGTAGGTTACCCCTTAATTCCAAAAAGTCAATGATGGCCTCATCGTTTTGGAAGAGGTCAAGACATGGGGGATTTGGTTGGTTCCATTCGATGAGTTCAGGGTGGATAATGGGCATTACTTCATCGATTAGGTTAAGTGTGGGAGATGTATCAATCAGGGTTAAGACGTTATGGTGAAGGTCATTAATGGTACTCTCCCTATCAGAATCAAGTGTAGGATGAGACATAGGGTCTGTGGAAGATGTTTCTAGTTTGGGAACCCAAGTGGTCTTTATCTGTGCTTCTCCATAAACAGGGATATCTTTGCATGGCAGAGGTAGTGATGCATCTTCCTCATCTGAAGTATTAAGTTGTACCGAATCAAATTCCCATTCATGTGAGTCGGTCTCTGAATCACTTTCGAGCATTCGATTGCTATACCATACTGGGATGTCTTTTGAGTTAAACACTGTAGGTGTGATTGGTTGATGTACCTTTGTAGTGATCGGTGCTACAGGAAGTTTGATGGGGATAAAAGAATCTGGCATAGGAAGTATCGGTAGTGTTGACTCAGTGGCTTCTACGGGAACTGCTGGTACCATAGATGCTGCTGTGGGTTTCAATACAGTTGTTGCTACAAATGGTGTTGCTTATGGGATTACTGGTTCGTTTGATGGAATGAATGATATTGGTGACGGTTGTGGTGGGATTGTGAGCCTCGATGGGGCAGTGGGGATAGTGCTTGATGGTGCTTTGATTATGAAAGGTGTCCTCTTTGCAGTAGGTGGGCAAAATGGTTTGCTAGGTTTTCCTTTGAATTTGAGTTTAGGAAAGACCTCTTTTTCAAAGCCTAAGCCTGTATTACCTTTGGGCTTTAATTCCAGCAACAGGGGTTCATGTCGTCCTTGTTTGCAATATCCCAAAGTACTTTGACCATCATACCCCATTCTTTGCATAATGAGGAGACCTTTGCCATACTGATCCGTAGGAAGTGTGACTCGCGGTATATCAGTGGTGATGGGATCTTTGTAGATCCATTCTGCGAGGTCCTCATCTTGTGTCTCCTCTTCTTGACTCTTTCCAAGAACGAAAGGCGTCAAAGCACATGCTGGCGTGATTAGTGGTTGCTGGAGTACCTGCTGTGGTTTACCATGTGTTCGAGGAGAAGTGGGCATTTGTCCCACACAAAAGAGTTGACTCAAGTTGTATTCCCCGGGACCTTCCTCTGCTAGTTTCATCTTAAGCTTTTCTTGTTTTGGTATAGTGGTGTTTGAACTGGCAAGAGAGGCTGGACTTATATATGATGTGGAGGAAATGGCTTCTCTATTATTAGGAACAGTAATCTCTGGTTGATGGCTGATATTATGGCAATACGCAAAGGGATTTGCATCGCCCAGAATTGTGATCTCTACACCATTATGTGGGAACTTGATACATTGATGGTAGGTAGATGGAACGGCTTGCATGGCATGTATCCAAGGTCTTCCTAACAATAGATTGTATGGCAGAGGAAGGTCTAGAACCTGACAGATGATGTGCTTTACCACAGGGCCCACTCGGATTGGTAGTACCACAGCTCCTTTGGATGAACGCTCTGCATCGTCATAGGCTTTGATTGTGATCTTCTTACGAGGATCCACTGATTCTATTGCATATCCCAATGCTGTGACCAACTGTAGTGTACAAATATTCAGGCCTGCTCCATTATCGATCAAGACTCGCTTGATCCTATGCTGGTTGATAAATCCTTCAATGTGGAGTGAGGCGTTATGAGGTTGCTGGAAGGAAGAGTTGTCACTTTCAGAAAAAGTGAGACAAGGTGATGACTTTAGACTTCCAACCATGGCTTGAAATTGGTCTGTATTCAGATTTGCAGGGACTGACGCTTCTTGGAGGGCTTGATCCAAGATAGTTTTATGAGATGGTGATAGGCGCAATAGCTCTAAAATGGATATAAGTGCAGGGGTTTTGTCTAATTGTTCCACAAGGTTGTACTGCTTTGGGATGGAGGTGGTGCCTTGTGGAGCTACCTTTATGGTGACCTTGCCACGACGTATAACAACATTGCAATTTGAGTTGGGATTTTTGAAGGTTATTGTTGCAACTTGTTCACTGGCATCATACAGATGATTTACAGTGTAATTATACGCAGCCTGTGTATAATCAGTGGTATCAGTGCCTCGCCTGGAAGTGGAAGGACCCCTTTGGTCTTGTGATGGAAGTGGATTTTTGAACATCAGATGATCATTATTTGTTGTTTTTGGGTCATGTCCTTCAATTTCAATTTCTCCTTGGTCAATAAGATCTTGAATGAGATCTTTCAATCGGTGACAATTACTTGTCTTGTGCCCTCTCCCTTGATGGAATTCATAGTGTTCAGTATCTCTCCACCATGCCAGTTTGACCTGAGGTTCATAGTTTGATAGTTTAGGTAGAGTGACCAAATTTTGAGAAATGAGTTGTCGCAACACTGTTTCAATGGGTTCCCCTAAGGGAGTGTATGTGCGTTTTTGTTTGTGCTGACGAGGTCTTGGTTCATCATGAGATGTGATGCGACCTTGATTAGGAGGAACATTTTGGTTGTTTTGAGGTGGAGGATTTTGTCCTGCAAACCGAACCACAGGTTGTGCGTTTTGGATAGTCCGGGCATCCACAACCCCATCATTGATGATATTCTTGTTTTTATTCCAGAAGCTTGGTTTATCACTATTGAAGCGCGGGCGAGGACCATCTTTTGGTTCATTAAAGATTTTGATGAGTCCTTTCTTGATGAGTGCCCGTTCACATTTTAAACCCTTGGTGATCATATCATTAAAAGAGTCTGTGTCTTTGACATCCAGGTGAAATTCCATTTCTTCGTTTAAGTTGGAAATGAATATTTCCACTAGTTCTCGTTCAGGTAACTGAAGAGAACGTCTGCTAGACATTTGACGCCATCGTTGCAGGAATACTGAGAATAGTTCACCTGGTTTTTGTTTGGTGTTGCACAGATCAGCCATGGTGATGTCGCGTTCAATGTTATGAGAGTAATGAGCGAGGAATTTTTGGATAAGTTCCTCAAATGTTCTAATGCCACCTGGTAGTCGGGAAAACCATGATGTGGTTGTTCCTCCCAAGCTTTGGGGAAAAAGGCGCATTAGGTATGTGTCTTCATATGCTACTTCGAGACAAGCAGAATGAAATTCTCGGACATGATTGCGGGGATCCCCCTTTTCTCTATATTTTTCAAATTTGGGTGTTTCGAATCCTCGTGGAAATGGTGGCATGTAAATATTCCTATCAAAAGGATAGGGACAAATGTCATTGAGTGAGAATTGGTTAGTGTTGACACCACTATGAAACTGTTGGGCGAGATTCTCGACTTGTTGCCGCAACATCTCCATTTCATTTGGAGGAGGAGGTGGTGGGTTACCTCGAGGAATGTTATATCTGATGGGATCTCTACCTCTTTCCTCTTCATGGCGACTTTGTCTTTCTGATGCTTGTCTTAATTGGGCAAGATCAAAGTCAGAGGGGAGTTTTGCTCCTTCTTGAGCGAGTCTTAAGAAGTGAGCATCTGCATTGCTCCTGAGTATTTCGTCAAAAAGTCTGTTAAAGAGAGGGTTATGCTGAGCCCTTTCTATTGTTGCAGGAGTGGGAGTACTTGGGTTTTCGTCATCTGCATTTCCTCCAAGTGCTTCTTGAAATTCATTGAGATTTTCGTCTTCTTCTTCCTCAATTTCTATTTCTCGTTGCCTTGACCGTGATCGGGTTTGAGCCATTTTGTTTGCAAGTTTTGTGTGAAGTTGATTGAAGATGATGATGAGTTGTTGTTTAACGAGAGATTGATGGTTGGTGAATTGTGTTGCACGTGGATCTCTAACACCTTTAAGGTGGATGTAACCGAAATTCCTTCTTTGAATTGCTTGTTTGTTTGATAAGTTTTGATGTGATAAGGTGTAGAGAAATCTGAGATGTGTTACAGATTTAACTACCTAGTAATGAGAGGATTCACTCATGAACTAGTTTTAACCTGCGTAGATGTGTCTCTTAGGATGAGCTTATCCTAGATGTAGAAACAATCTAAAAAGTGATGTGATGTGTTTGATTTCAAGCAATATCTAAAAGAGAACTTGGGACAAGAACCTCTTAATGTTTTGAGAGTTGGGACAGATTGATGATGAAGTGATTATGTATGAGTGAGATAATGGATGAAAACGTTGCCAACTTCAATAAAAACTTTGTGTTATAAATGGGACAAACTCTATCTCTTCCCTTTCCGATGTTGATGGTATTTCTCGAGCTGTGTTGTATGTGATACAAACGTTTGGGAAGAAGTTGGGATTAATCTTTCCTCGGTTTTTGTGATAACTCAGAGCTCTATATTGCATAAAAGCTCTGCGATTCAATGATTCAGAATCAAATTCGTTTGTTTTTCCTTGAAGGTATAGACGCATGCGATGTAGAAAGATTCTATGTGAGACAAAGATTTGTCTATTTAGATAGAAGAACTTTCTTCTTTTGATCAAAGCCTTTGAGCTTAATGGTCTTCTTTTCAAGGTAATATTTTGATGACACTTCTTCTTTCGCAAGATGTGAAGAATGGTCATAAAATTTGTCTCTTTGTTGTTTTGCACTTTGTTTTTGGTATTTTTGGTTGTTTTTGATTTTTTTTTGAGAAATGTTGGATGAATACTTTGTTTTTGGGATTGATTTTCTGATTTTTCTTTGACAAGAAAACAAAGCAAGCACACAAAACACAAGATTGTAGCCTTAAAGGCACAAATGAGTATGGGTCTAGATCAACCCAATCCTTGGACTTGTATATGACCCTTCCTTTAGATTTATTTTAAGGTCTATTTCCAAAGCCTAAAGTAGGCTCAATTTGCACTAGGTCTGTAAAACGAACATACTTCAAACACTTTTTATCCCTAAGGTCAAATGGCCAGTTGTGATAAATTTAGCCCACATCTTGATATTTCTTCGACTTTGGTACTACATACCTTATGAATCCCGCCGTGGCAGGTAAGGATGTGATATACTAAGTCTTGCACGAGCATAACAAATAGATGATCCCTATGATGGGGGAGTCACCACTTTTATCAAGCCACAAGTGACTTTTCAAAAAGCTATGTTTCTACTCAAGGAAATATGTATGGTGAGTATCTTGGGAGCAAAACCTTCTATGCTCTTGCACTAAATTATATCTCAAATATCCTCAATCAATAGAACGGGTGGGCTACTACTTAAAGGTGTTTAGTCATGTTCGATGGCTTTGGACATAAGTTCATTCTGCAGTGACTCACTTAAGAGCCTTGTAACTGGTGGTGGGGCCCATTTGTCCTTTCGGCCAGTTACACTGTAGGAACAGCTATACCCAAGGCTACAGCTTTCGCTCTCACCTGATTTCTATAGCGGCTCGAAGGATTTACCGCTCGAGGTCATTCCCAAGAGTATCGATCCCTTGGCAGGCCTCTTTTAAAAAGATAAAATTTTGAGTGTTACTAACACTTTTCTCTTGCACCTAGGACCACGAGAGCCAAGGGAGAGGATAGTGTGTGTTAGAGGTAGGTCCACTCGACTGAATTTTGTGCACAAGCATGCCAAACATGAAATTTCACTTGTTCTTTTTAATCCATCATTGCAAATATTATCTAACTATTTGGAGATGTTACTCCAACAGTCATGGTGTTTGTTTTAACTTCAATGGCAAAATGTGTTGTAATCTAAAAATTTGGAAATCCGGGTCAACTTAATGAAAAACACGTTTTTTGCTTGAAGTAAAATTTGTTTGCAAAACTCAAAACAAGTGGATTGTGTATTTTATTTGCACCAAAATTTTGAAGTGTGGATTGTAAATTTTAGGTCCAAATTGATGCAATGAAATCAAATTTGTGTTGTTGATTTTAAGCACCAAAAGAAAATGAGTCCTAACTAGAAAGCAATGAATATTTTTTTTTTTTTGTGTGTTTTTCAAGTTCTTTTTAAGTACTAAATGACAAATTTGTGATTTCTATAGTGAGTTGTTAACCTGCATGAACAAAAACAAGTTAGTAAAAACCAATGTTCAAGGGGGGCTTCCACAAGCCTAAGATGCTTAATTTTTCGGTTACAAGGCGACTTTGGACAACACTCTGTCGCAATAGCGCTAATCTGTGTTTTGGACAGAAGCGCTAATTTATACAAAAGCGCTAGTCTGTGTTTGCATAAGCGCTAATTTACACAGTAGCGCTGAAAGAATATAAGAAATAGAGAGGTCAAAAGCGCCAGAAGTGTTTCAATAGCGCCAGAATTGTGACAAAAGCGCCAGAATGTTGTCAATAGCGCTGAAGCTTTTTCAATAGCGCTATTTTAGGGACAATAGCGCTAAAAAAAAATTGTTTCGATAGCGCTAAAACGTGTTCATTAGCGCCGAAGCGCGACCTGTGTGGCACTTTCAACAAGCAAAATATGTTAGTTGTCAAAAAAAATAATTGTTTGTTGAAGTGTTCCGATTCACGTCGGGTTCACCAAATGATGCCCTCCTAAATGGCACAAGGTTAGTCTATGATCAAAGAACACAAAAACACACAAAACATTAGTGTTAATCAATCTAAAACTAATCTATGAAGGCATACCAAAAGAGACACTAAAAAGCATGCTAATATATCTAATAAGTAAAACAAAGATCATGAGACATCTCCAACTGCCTCTTAGCATGGCCTTAGCTTCTTCTCCCTTGTTCCTCTCCTCTCCAAGTTCCAAAATAGTGTAGCTCTCAGCAACTTTTTGCACTATGGATGCTTATGGAGGATTGAGATTGTAGTATAGCTCTAAATGTGAAATAAAAAGCTAATACTAATGCTAAAATGATATATTTTAACCAAAAAAGACAAGATGTTAGATTGTTTATGCTAAAATGCTCTCTAAAATGTCTATAGCTTAGATGCATACAAGTTTTCAGGATCTGGATTATGAAGGAATGGGCTCTATTTATAGGAAAAATGGAGCAATGGATGGCCAGGATTGAAAGGTTTAATCAAGGGTCAAGCTTGAAAGTTGGGGATCCATGTGCACAATTTGCACCAATGAAATGGTGACAAGTGTCAACATAAGATTGGGTTGAGAGAAGAGGTTGGAGACATTAAATGCCTGAGGAGACCTCATGGTTATCTAGAAGGTAAGGGTCAAGCCTAAATTAGGATTACCCACTGGATTAGGAGTTAATGCAAGGATAAACCTTTGTGCAAATGATTAAGAGATAATCATGGTCAAAGCATTAAAGGCTTGATGAGACCCTTGGGTTGGGTAGAGGTTGAGTCAAAACAAATGTTTTAACCATGTGGGAGGGTTTGAGGTAACCATTAATGGTTATTGGAGACTTTGGGGATTAAGTGGTTGAAGGTTGGAAGCTTTCAAAGGTTATCCAAGACTTTGAGACATTTAGTGGTTGAAGGTTGGAAGCCTTTAATGGTTATCAAAGACTTTTAGGCTTTGAGAAGTGACTCCATTTTGCTTAGGAATGTGACAATAATTAGGGGATGGATTAGGCTAATTAGGAAGGGGTTAGAAGAATCTAGAAGGGGATTAGATTTTGCAAGTGGATTTGGTGGGTGAGGGAAAATAGGATTTTATTTAAAATAAAAATTCATTTATTTCAATAAATGTGTGCAAGTTGTATTTGGATAAATATTCAAATAAATATTAATTTATTTAAATGAGAAAAAGGAAGATAAAGCATTAAAATGCTTGAAGACTTTGAGGGGAGCCATTAAAGGCTTGAAGACTTTAAGGGAAGACATTAAGTTTGAAGACTTCAAAGCCATCAAGTTTGAAGACTTTAAGGGAAACCATTAAAGGCTTCAAGTGGGTGAGGATAAATAGGATTTTAAATAAATAATTTATATAAAAATAGTTGTGCAACTTGTATTTGTAGGAAAATGCAAGTGGGTGGAGGATAAAGGTGATTTAAATAAATGATTAATTTATTTAAATGTGAGAGGTGGGATTTTGGGGGATTTAAATAAATATTAATTTATTTAAATGTGAGAGGTGGGATTTTGGGGGATTTAAATAAATATTAATTTATTTAAATGTGAGAGAAGATTTAATTAAACAAATATGATTTATTTATTTAATTAATGGTATGAATTTGGTTAAGTGAATTAAATCAAATAAATTGAATAATTTATTTAATTAATAGGAGAAGAGGGTTAAGATGAATTAATTAAATATTAATTTAATTAATTATTAATTGATGGTTAAATAATCAAATAAATACTAAGTATTCATTTAATTAAGTGGACAGATTTATGTGACTACAATAACCATTTTTCATTGACATCCAGACATCAAAACCTATAGAGGATAAGTAAGTTTCCATTCTTCTACTCTAGAAGGCATAGTTAGTGCCATCAAACATTGGTGCTTTTGAGGAGGATTCATTCCTATCCATTGTGTTCATAAGACAAGATCTACCCAAGCTAGAGAAAGCTTTACTACAAGGGAACCTAGGCTCTGATACCAATTGAAGAACACAAGTGAACACTGAGAGGGGGGTGAATAAGTGATAATCTAAAACTTTCAATCTAGTGTATGTTAAAATAAAAACAAAATCAGAATCATACACACACAAGGACACATCACATAACACCAATCTTTATGAGGAAAACCCAATGTGGGAAAAACCTTGGTGAGAATAGCTGCTAGAGTCTACTACTCCAATCCAGCCTCACAAGTAAATCATAGTTACAACATGTTTTAGGGCACCGACCCAAGGAGCACCAACCCCTAAGATTTTGAGCACCAACTCAAGGAGCACCTACCCTTGCTCTGAGCACCCACTCAGAGGTACACAGTGATTCAATAAACAATTTATTACAATTACAAAAACCTTGTTATAAATGAGTTTTGTAACACCTATCTATTGCTCTGATAGATGTACCTTAATGATACTTTGTCTTTGTCTCTATGTCTCTACCTTCTTATCTTTTCTAAATCAGTCTTTTGTTTCTGCTGAATTTTTTGCCTCTTTCTTTTGTAATTACTTCTCTAATTCTGAGTCTGCTTCTTTTCTTAGATTTAACTCTGCAACACTTTTTTTTCTCTTTTCAGTAATCACTTCATCTAACTTATCCTTCTCTCTACTTCTATTTCAACAACATTACACTATGTCCACAACTCAGTTCATAAAGCACACATCACCTCCAAACAATCGGTTGGATCATAACTCATCACACACAGGACAACCATTATTCTTCCTCATTGTCATGTCCCACAATCTGTACAATTTTCAATGTGGTTAGAAAATCGTTCACTTAGTCAGTTTGTATTTGGCCACTAATAAGTTCAAGTTCCTAGACGCACCAACCTGTATTCATGGTCAACTTTGTATCTAAGTTGTTGATCTACTAGATTCAATCAGGAGGAGGAATTTATCATAATTGTCATCATGGCAGTTTCACATGCCACATCATCCCTGTGTTTGTTGGTATGCAATGTTTCCTCAAAGTCTTCTTAATCTCCTCAATCTGCATCTAGGTCACTTGATCAAACTAGGTCGAGCATCCATGTGGACAATACTGCTCTGATTAGTTGAACTCCATGTTGTGACTAAGCTTCATGTTATGAAAACATGTTGCACATATTGGGTTGAACCATTCCGATACAATTCCTCAAGGCTCTATCGATATAGCTTTAACTATAGGGCTGACATCTGACATCTACTCCGCTTTCACAACTTATCCCGATGACCATGTGATGCCTTTGTTCCCTTTCGTTGACATGAGTTACTCCGATGAGAACCTCGCCTTTGATTTCCCTTGTCTCTATAAGCTATCCCAAACGAAGAACCTCCAAGCTAAACAACCACATATCAAAATAACCATATATATCGGCATAGGAAAAACATGCTAGAATGATAGTATAAGTCATTTCGATGACATACTATCAACCAGCCTTTATCGACATAGGTATTCTGAAATGCATATCCATTAGAATAGCCAACACTATTGGTTTAACATTTGGACACTAACTCATATTATTGAGACCCAATATGAACCAACATTGGCACAACTACTTCTAAATCGCAACTCCAAAGACCTTCTTCATATCGGCATATGTTATTCCGATTAAGCAAGCTTCCACATAGATGGTGATTCCTTTGTTCTGTCGCAATGAGTTATGCCGATGATCATGCCAAGGGGTCTTCTCTTCATTGTCGCTCTATCAAAATAGCTTACACTATCGCCATTGAAAGAATTTGTCATTCCGCCTTTGTCGATTATTCTGATAGGTACCCCAAGTTTCTGTTTCGGTTGAGCTATACCGATATAGTGATATCAGAATAGTTTGTTCTATCTGTATTACACAATATTATTACTCTGCCTTTGTCATTCTATTCAAATGTTTGGCTCTACTTTGGTATTCGACATTGCTATCTCGATCTGACAAAACAAAAAAGAGACTCCTCACAATCAGACATTGGCCTAACTCACACTGATAGCAATTTCACCTGCACAATACTTGATCGGTTGAGTTATCCCTATATGATAACTTTTGCAACTTGCAACACTTTTTTTCTGTATCTTATTGGCATCCCTGCAACACTTGTTGACATCAATGACAATAATGCCAACATCTTCTAGAATTTGTACTTTGTTAAGTGTGTATACTGTAGTATGTAATGCTTCTTTCTAAAAGATTTTTGGTAGACTTGCCTCATTCATCATCATTCTAACAACCTCTTGAATTTTTCTATTCATCCTCTCAACCAGACCATTCTGTTGTGACATCCTAGGAGATGACAAATGCCTTCTTATCACATGATTCTCACAAAAAGTATTGAACTTATTAGAAGTAAACTCTCCACCTGTGTTATACCTCAAACATTTGATTCTTCTATCTATCTCATTTTCAACCATAGCCTTGAATTTCTTGAACTGTTCTAAAGATTTATAATTTTCTTTTAAGAAAGTAACCTAAGTCATTATAGAGTAATCATAAATTAGGAGCATGAAATACCTGTCACCTTGTTCACTTCTTGTTTTGGTCGGACCACAAATATCACTGTGCACTAATTTCAATAGTCTATTAGAAGATTGTTGTTTAACTTCAAATTTTATCCTTGTTTGTTTTCCAACTTGACATTCTTTGCAAATAGCATTAGCAGGCTTTGTAATCTTTGACAAATCTCTCATAACTTGAATTGAACTAATCCTCATTAGATTATTAAAATTAATGTGACACATAACCAACTCTCACTAATCTATGCCATCAGACAATATCTGGCAGCTACCCTCAACTGATAAACATTTTCATTTGTCCTCTTTCTTGCAACAATCATAGTTCCGTACCTTTTTCTGATCTCACACCCATCATCTTGAAAAACAATATTATATCCATTTCCACACATTTGACCAACACTCAAAAAATTATGATTTGAGCCTTTAATATAAAAAACATTGTTAGTATTATATTTGCAATCAAAACTGATAGAACCAATTCCAACTATCCTAGCTATTTGATCATCTCCAAATCTAACAACACCTCCATGATAATTTTCAAGCTTTACAAACTTTCTCTTGTTACTAATCATATGATTTGAACATCCACTATCAATAATCCATTCATCTTTATCTCTTCTATCATGTAAAGAAGATACAATAGTACCTTCTGTTTTAGTAACATCTTCTAGAGTTTTTTCCTTCACAATTTTTCCAAGGTTAGAAAAACAAGATTCTTCCTTTACCGCCAAGAACAAACATTTACAGTCTTCTTCATAATCAAATTCATCATCAGAAATATTTGCATTTCTCTAACATAATAAACCTTCATATTGAACTTTCATTTTATTTCCTTGTTCTTTTGATTTGCAATTCTGTTAGGACATCTAGAAGCATAATGACCTATCTTTCCATAGTTGAACATTTAAAGGGTAACTTACCTTCGTACTTTCCAAATGCTTTCTTCATTATTCTCACAACATTTTCCTCAATCTCATCAAAGTTCTCTTCATCATATTTCTCATCTTTCTCTAATTTAGTAGCCTTAAATGTAGTTTCCATTCTTGCAATTGTAGTACCAAAATTTCTCATCTCAAAAGCAAGTAATGAGCCATACAAGTATTCTCTAGTCTACTTATTCTTATTCGCAATTCTTCTATTGCTGAAACCTTAGAGCTATAGGGTTTAGTAAGAGTTATGAGTACCTTTTTCACAACTTCATCTTCTAGCAACTTATCACTAAGACCTCTGATCTCATTTACAACACCATCTATATTTTGTAGGTAACTAGTTATATTGTCTTCTTCTTTCATCCACAAGAATTCATATTTAGTTTTAGCATTCTGCAACTTAGCTTGTTTGACTATATCATCTCCTTCATAATTTTTTTCTTAATTTATTCCAAACATCATTAGCATATTCCAAAAATACAACTTTTGCTAATTCAGTCTTCGAAAGAGCACTAAAGATAGAAAACCTTGCATTTTCATTATTGTCAAATTCCTTAGTCGACTGTTTGATGTACTTATGTGTAACAGACTTCCAAACTTCATAACCAAGAGAAATCAGGTAACCTTGCATCTTCACTTTTTAGAAAGCATAGTAAGATCAATCAAACATAGGGATAATTGGTTTGTGTGCCATTAGGATCTCCTCAAGTAGTTAAGATCTTCTCCAAGGAACCAGAGCTTTGATACCTATTGTTGAATTTTCTTACGCACAAGATAACTAAGAGAGGGGGGTGAATCAGTTATGCATACAAATCTAAAATATTTTCCTTAAATCAGATCCATAGTAACTTAACTTTATCACTTAATCCACAACAAGATATAAGCATGAAAGAACATGAAAAACATAATACATCATACACAATGAAACACCATATTTGTCATAGAAAACCCTGCAAAGGAAAAAACCATGGATAATGCTATTCTCAATATATGAACACTTGTTAGGGTGACACTGGTTAAGGTGTTTTTTACAAATATAGGCTCGCTACCAAAGGGATCACTACTTGAAAGAAAGAAAGGCTCACCACCCTAATGTAGAAGAATAAAAGAGAAATAATCCACCACTGATACACCTCTGCAACTGTAAGATCTATAGATACCTTCAACTCACTGCTCCTGGTAGCTAACACATGAAAGTCCACACTACTCAACACTTTCCACCAACACAAACAAAACTTATCAAACAATCAGGGAGATAGATCTTCTTTCACACACCTTAATCACATACACATATGCCATAAATCAATTCGTTTCTATATCACATTCCACACACACTCATCGAACTCAACAAATTATCCTTTATTTGTATCATCCTTGAATATGCAAAATCTCCCAAGGTTGGCTAAGCATCTTAACTTAACACAATTAAAATTAGGTCAACACTAAACATTCCCATGATGGAAAATAATTTAAAGTGGACCACAACATGTCTTAAGTAAGACTAAAATAAACATTAGACATGTTATACAATGATCCATAACCAATGGAGCAATAATGTGAAGTGTAAACACTCGAGGTCAGCCAAACCTAGAGTAAACACCATCAAACTTTAAAATCATGCTTCCAAAGCCCAATAAATCATGCCAACTAAATAGAATGAAGCTAAGGACATTACCAACTTATCTCCAAAACCACAAGATCATAAACCATAAAGTAGAGAAATGTGGAGCATGCAATTCATACGAAAACATTGTCAAACACAATCACACACTAGTGAACATAACCTCCTTAGTACTGCAATCCAGAGCACCAAATCCAAATCTATCATCTCTAAAAAATTCTTAACAAAATATCCAAACCAAATGAATAGATGTATAATATAAAATAAATGTGGAGTGAATCTATTAGCACAACTGCACAAGAAGCTCAATAAACAACCATACCAACCAATCGACAACCAAAGCATGTTGACATCAATGACAATACACAAACAACTCATTCTTACCAAACTTGCAACAAAGAGAACCTAACAAAACACAAAAAACACATCACGGGGGAAGCACATTATGGACAAGAAAGAGAGGAGATAGAATCTACGACACAAATGAAGCTAATCAAGAAAATCATCCACCTCCCAATCTTGGATAACATTGTTTTGGGAAGGTGGATAAGATGCAAGAGGAGCAACTTAAAGCATGATAAATGGAGCTCCTACAAGTTCCAAACAAGGACCATGCTTGAATGATGAGTCACTTTGTTTGTCACTAGGAGCTAGGGTTAATTCTTTTGAAAAGTGTGAATATAGATTATTATTAACTTCAACAAGCTCATACATATCATAAAAATAATTAGAATCAAAATTGCTGGCATGGACAACATCATCATCCAATTAATTATCATCACATGGAAAGAGAATGAACCATCATTTTTATTAAGCATTTTTAATCTTGGCGATTTAGGTTGAACTTCCTCCCTAGGGTTAGACGAAAGTTGGACAAATGAGACCAAGTCAACATTTGGTGTCTTTGAGGAGGAAATGGTTTGAGAAGAAAGTTCACAAGCCTTGGAAAGACGTATTCATTGGCGTACTCTATCACAACAACTTCTTTTAGTTTTAGACAAAGGTTGTGAAGGTTGAGGATCAGTGGACATAGGCTGATTTTCTTCCTTTGAAGGAGGAGGAACAAGAGAAGCCATATTAGGTTGGGACATAAAGGATGCTAAGTGCTTTCCTTTGTAAGACATAGGAGGTGGGATTGAAACATATATGGGGGAAATAGAAGGTGTGGGAAGGATACTAGGTCCATCATGAGGGGGAGGAATAGGTCTAGGATCTCTAGTCTTACTAAAGGATATGATCATCTCATTCATGAATTTTGAAAAGGGCATCACTTTGAGGCTCTAGAGGCACATGTTGTTTAGGTTAAAAGTAATTGAGGGTGAAATTTCCATGCTTCATAGTGGCTTGGTAAATGCTATGATTAATTGTTATGATAGTGCCATTATGAGTGAATTTTAGACATTTATGAATATTAGAAGGAATAACTTTCATGGAAGAGAGCCAAGGATGTCCCAGCTTCACACAAAATTAATCTGATGTAGGAATGATAGTAAAAAGTCACATATAAGCACTTAGTACCAACCTTGATGGGAAGGGTAATATAACCAATAGTAGGGCAAGAGAAACCATCACAGATCTTGACCATAACATCATATTTATCATATATTACTCGATGCAATTATAAAATGTAAAGATATTATCAGAAAACACATTCACCATACACACTAGATCGATTAACATTCCTCATGAGAGTTTGTCTTCGATCTTCATAGTGATATAAAATCAATAGTCTCACTAGGATCGAAGGTAATGCATAGGTCCTTAGGAGGTGTAGGTTTGTCAACAAGATTCACAACATTAGTAGACTCAACACCAAGGTCATCAGGAGAAAAGGCAAGAGACACAAACTCAACCACATTAGTATAATGGGAAGGCAAAGGATTGGTGAAGATTTGAATATTTTGATTAGGAGCTACAAATTTGTTTTCATTTTCATTCACACCAGCTATGGATATGGTATTGTTGTCAATGAAATCTTGAATCTTACTCCTCAAGGTATAATACTTCTCAGTATCATGACCGGGTTGATGATGATGTTAGCAAAAGGCTTTGGGATCATGATAAGATGGCAATGATTTTGAGGTATCAATTGGCTTGATGGGAGGATGTAGTACCCCTACCCCATTCAAACCCTTTCTAACCTTGTTGACCAAGGTTGAATTTTCAATGGCTTATGTGGATGGTTAATTCATTGTGATTGTGATGCTTTATTCTGGTATTATGCTTGGGAGTGTGATTGGTGAATTTGATTATGCATTATTTCTTATTGATGAGTAGTTGTAAACTTTGCTTTTGCATTGTATTTTATAAATGATGAAATTTTAAGTTTATTTATGTGTTACTAATGATGGACTAACACATTTGCTTCATGTACGAGTTGCTTTATGTGCATGTCGTCATTTTGTGTGGAAGTGTATGGGGTGTGAGGAGATGACTTTCCGTCACTCATTTCGGTGAGACATGAAAAGTCACGATTCTCTTTCACTGGTGTGTTTATCGTGTTTATATATATATGTATGCGTGGTTTGGTGATGCAAGAAATTGTAGGTACCAGGTACTGACTCCACTTGGCTCCATAGGTCTGAGCGTACCTAATTAACCCGATGGAAGTGGAGGAGATGGTTCTATGGCCCCAATGTCGTCTCTAGCCTTGCTTGATTGTGAGCGTTGTTAATCTTTTGTTTACCCTGTCGGATTGCCAAGTAGGCCATCGTTTCGACATTGGTATGTGGGTCATGTTCTTATTTGGTTTAACTTGAGTGTTGCGTGTTACACGTTTTGTGTATTTAATTATTCTCTTCTTGAGTAGTTAATGCGTAATTAATGCGTGTTGTGTTTTTTAAATGGAATTAAGGATAAATTAAATTAAGATCATTTTTGTGGTTAATTAGAGAATCGATTATTCTTAATTGTCTAGTTAAAGTGAATGTTGAATTATTAGTGAAAATTATATTATGGCTTGAGTAATTGTTTAAAAAAAATAAAAGAGAAAGAAAATCAATTTTTACTTATTAGTTATTAAATATTGTATGACTTTTGTGTTGAAAAGAAAAAAGTAAAAGAATAATAGTATTTTTGAATATAGTCATGCAAATGTTTAAAACGAAATTAGATTTTCTATTATTTATTAAAAAAGTGAATTTATGCCCTAAATGAGATTTTGGAGAAAAAGGGTTTTATAATTGGGAAATTTTTTGGAAAAGAAAATTCTTCTAATGCTGGAGAAAATTTCTCATCTTTGCTGGTTATGGGGGTTTTGTGCGAACCCTGGTATTTTGGGGTGGATTGGGATGGCTCTTCTCAAATTTCCTTTAGGAAAGCTCTGCAGGTTGGTTGCCTGAATTCCTTTGCTTGTTCTTCTTTTTTTAAAATTTGTCTGTGAATGTGTAATTGTTAGTTTCTTTCTTTGCTTGGTTTCAATCAAATTAGTGAAATGGGAAGAAGTTTATTCCTTCTCTTTTGGGCAAAATTGGTTCTTGGGGTTTTGGAAAATTCTTAATTTCCTGTTGAAAAGAAAAAATTGGTTTGTGAAATGTCTTTGAAATTGTGGTGTTTGAAACTTGGATTTAGCCTATTGATTAAATATTATGAGTGTTTCAACATTAAATTGGTTTGCAAAAAGTCCATACCTTGTTTTTGGGCTGAGGATTGGTGTTTTTAAGTTGCCATTGGAAAAATTCGCCCTGAAACTTCATTTTGAAATTCTGCTAGAAAAAGAAATTTAAAAAAAATTAAATATACCTCTGTTGATTTTAACACATAGGATTTTTAAATTAAAAAAAAATTTAAAAAGAAAAAGAAAAAAATGTAAATGTGAATGACGTGGGGGGTGGGGGGGAGTTGTGCCTCCCAAACCCCACGATGTGTGGAGAGGGCACTACAACGTGGTGCCTCTCAATCCATAGTGGTGGGGAGAGACACCACCCTGTGGTGTCTCCTCACCACAGCCGTGGGGGTGGGGGGAGAACCCCTTTCCACCACGCAGTGGATTGAGTGGGGGGGTTAAACCGTCCTCCCCAAACCATGGTATATGCCAAAAACCCAAAAACAAACATGTAGTCCGATTTAGCATTGTTTATTTTATTTGCCGACAAAAAAAAAGGTTTCGATGGTATTAAAATATGTTTTAAATTTATATATAGGTTTACAATTTTTAAATTTAAAAGATGTTTAGTGATATTGGATTTTTTTAAAATAATTTTCGGATTTTGAATTTTAATAAGTAAATAGATATATAATATCTATTTTGAAAATTAAATGTTAAAGATCGATTAGATGTAAGCGCAAATTATTTTGTGAAAATGAAGTTTATATTGTAAGCCATCAATTACGTTTAGTCGATATGACTTTTATTTGAAAAAGATTAATTTGATTTAAATATTGAATTTAGTTTTCAAATGTATTTTAAATGTTATTTTCAGTAACTTGAAATTTGAATGCAAATAGTGTTTGTTATAGCCAAATTGGCATAAATTGAAATGATTATATATTTGTTTAAATTGATGGCTTATTTAGGGAATGAGTTGTTGTTATTTGTTAGGATTGATGATAGTCCCAAAGATACTGAGAGGGGGAGGGGTGGGGGGGGTGAATCAGTATCTAACCGGTTTACATAATATTTGACCTTATTAAGTATTTTGCATTCCAAAACAGTGTACTGGTAAACAAGAATTCATGCAATAAATAAGAACAGTAAAGACAACATAGAAAGCACACCATAACACAAGATGTTTAACGAGGAAACCCGATGTGGGAAAAACCTCGGTGGGATTTGTGACCCACAATATTCACTCACTGGCCAATGAATGGATATTACTTACAAGAGGGTCCTACACATGCAGGAAGGCCAACTGCCTAGAGTTCACTGCTCACTTACAAAAGGAAGTCTCACTGACTTACAAAATGGATTATGAAAATCCAATATAATATACTGCTACAAAACAACATCTGCTATGCCAGGTTCAGTATCGGTTTAAGCTCATACAATAACCATTAACCCTTCTACAAAATCTGCCTTAATATTCGCTCTACATATCCATCATATCTATCCTCTATCATATATGTCTCTAAATGATCTACAAGATCTCATACTTATATATGAGTCTTATTACAACAAACCATGTCGGCTTACAAAAAGATATTACAATTAAATACAAAATACAATAATCAAAATCCTGTCGGCTAGGATGTCGGTAAACATTATTGTCACTGTCGGTGAACTATCTATCGGTGTAGAGTCTATGGGTGCTGGTGCCTGCCGGTGCCATAAGATTGCAAGGTTGCCATCAATGACAACACATTCAATTACCTTTAACTACCATTAGAGTGTGCAATGCCAACAATCTCCCCCTTTGGCATTGATGGCAACACTCATGAGAAAAATTCAAAATTGTATCAAAAAATTTAAGTCAAAAAATCTTACCAAAACTGTGTGCTCCCCCTAAGCAGATGATCTCTTCTGCAAGTCATTTTTCTTAGTTCTACTACTCCCCCTTTGACATCAGTGACAAAGGTTGTCAAAAATCTGTCAAATGTGTGCAGTGCTCAGCTGGAACCTTGTAACCAATTGGTTACAATCTGGAATAGGTCTGCTAATACCAAATTCGGGCTCTGAGTAAACCTGTTGCTATCCTTTAGTGATGCTTCTATTCTCTGAATAGTACCAGTGAGATGATGCATTTTCTCTTCCGGTGTCTTCTTCCCTTGAATAAGTGCCTCAGAGATCTCTTTCCGTAGAGAGATGAGGATATCCAATGTTGGACTGAGTCTGCATTTAAGATCTTTTGCTTTTCCCTTTAACCTTTCCTTCTCCTTTTCTAACTTCTCCAATTTTTCTTCAAATCCAACAATTTCTTGCTCAATAACTGATATTGGTTCAGATGAGCCAATGATATTATTAGCTATGTCATCAATTTCTTTTTGCACTTTGCTGACTTCCTTATCAATATCCATTGTCAAAAGATTAGTCTTACAAGTGTCTCTGTACAGTTCCTTGAACTCCGTAATTGTGTTGTTTAGTGTCGGTAAAAGAGTGTCAATGTGTTCTGTGCACTTCTTTATTGATTCCTCAAAGAATTTCTCTTTTTCCTTTTCCATTTTATCCTTAAATGTCTCTTCATTTATTTGGTCCACTGTCAGTATATTGCCAGTGATGTATTTAGACAATGTGTCTAACTGACTCAAAGAATCCTTATTGTCTACATTACACTTGGGTGCAATCAATTTAAGAATAGGAATGGTATCATCTATAGCCTTATATGCCAATACATTACAATCTGTAATTTTCTTAATAGAATCCAAAAGCACTTTAGTCACATTTGTGGGTCTGAATTCAGTCATGGAAGTACTAGATGACTGTCAAACTACCTTAACAATCTCCATGCTGCCGGTGGTAGTAAGAACTTTGCTTGTCTCGACCTTTGGTAGGTTAGTTTGTGTTTGCATTTCAACTAGCAAAGGTTTTGGCTTCTTAGCATTGGTCGGTGGCACTGTCTCTGTATGAACCTATTTCTCAGCTTGTGTCTCAGTCTGTTTCACTGTGCTCTCTTCTGCCAGTTTTTCTAATTGTTCTTTAGTTGTATCAACCGGTTTTTCAGTTGTATCCACTGTCGGTTTCTCTGTCTGTACCTCTGCACTGTCCACTATCAGTGACTCAGTTGGTTTCATTGTATTTTCTGCAGCCGGTTTGTCTGTCTTTGTCGATTTTTCAATGTTTGCATCAACAATATTGTCAGTAACCATTTAACTAACCCCAATCTCAATGTGTTCAACTGGTGTTTCAACTTCAACATTTTCAGCTTGTGTTCCAACATTGTTAGCCGGTTGCTCAGTAGCAACATCTTTCTTCTTTTCCTCAATACTTTCTTTATCAACTACAATATTGACCTCCTGGGTGTCTATGTTCATTGTGTACAAAATTTTAGACTCAGGTTTTGTATCCTCATGTGGAGTCTCCACATTCTCAGTAGCCGGTGTATTATCAGTTAGTGCCGGTGGAGTAACTAAAGGTGGTGGAAGGTTATCTGTCACTTTTATATTAGGTAGTCCACCTAGCTTGCCTTTTCCTTTGTCCTTATCCTTTTGGTATACCTTGAATGTTTTAAGTCTGTTCAGTTCTTCTTGTTTCTCTTTCTCAACAAAGAAAATATCCCATTTATCTGTTGTCTCTTCTGAGATCTCATTTACTCTGCTGACCATTAGACTTACATGTTGGTGTCCACTAGAAAAGACTGTTATGTTAGATTTACTGATTAATTCATCTATTTCTTCTACTGAATTCACAGGGTGAACACTAGCAGTTTCTCAATCTTGATTTTCTTGTCTAGCTCCATAATAGCTATCCTTTTAGCATCTAATCGCCTATACAAATCATCTACAACCTCTATTAAAACTTTTTTATAAATATCAAGGTGTAAGATGATACTATTTTCTCTGCTTTCTTTCTCCTCATTTGTAAAAGTATCATACAGTTTACTTACATTTGATAAGTTACCATCATCTATTATCTCATTTAGTAGGTTGTCAAGTGGAGGAATGACCTATTTTTCCTTTCTCTTTCTAGGTGTCATCTTCTTAGCTGGTGTCCTTACTGTTTGTTGCTTCTGCCTTGTTGTCCTAGTTTTCTTGGGAGGAGGAGAGGGTATCGGTGAGGGTTTTCTCTTCCTATCAACTCTTCTGAACTCCGCAAGAATTTTACTGTCAAAGGATGTACCAACCGGTGAGAGATGAGCCTCCGGTTGTAATCCTTCCAGATCACTTTCCTTGATACCAGTGATATTCATTACGTTTTCCTTTATTTCTTTAACCTGCTTAGATGCACTCCTTATATATTTTTCTCTTCTCTTCCTTTGTTTAAGTGTCTGCACACCACTCTCTATTGTTTCTGCACTACCAAACACTTTTTTTTTTGGTTCTTTAGGGGCTTCAAGTAGGGCTTTGGCATATGTTTCAATTATGTTTATATCAGCCTCATATCCCATTTCTGTCACCCAAACAGTTCTAGGAAGAACTGCCTCCATCCAGATCTCATCCTTCTTAATTACAAAACAAATTTATTTTTGATACTTGTCAACAATACTTTGAGGTAACCTTTCCCTAGTCTTCATTTTTGTTTTAAATGCTTGGAAATACTCTATTATTTTGTTTTCCTTATCTGTCCCCATACCGGTGAATATATCTAATAATTGTTTTCCCACCAGTATATCATAACCAAAGTCTTTCTTGCCTATACCGGGAACCTCTTTTGTAATATATAACATTAAGCATACAAGAAGATTGCCAAATCGGAAAGTATATTTCTTATCTCCTTTGATTTTCTTCAGGTTGTCAATCAACTCATCTTTCAACCATTCACATATATCTATCTTAGCATCACTATTGACCATATCATATGCAATTTTGATACATAGACTGGAAACTGAGTTCAGTCGGTTAGCATGTGTGGTTTTGTATCCTAAAATCATGCTAATGAATCTAACATTTTCATCTTTTACATCATTAACTCTCAAGGATCTGTTGTCATAGGTTGCACCAATTAAAGTCATCACTGTGTTATTAGGAACCTTCTTAGTTTTATCTGGCCTGCTACCAGTGGATGGTAAACCAGTCACTGCCCTAACTGCTTCTCTAGTGATTTTATGAATAGAGTCTAGCCAAAAGAATTCACCATGAACTCTGGTGAGCATAATCCTTACAACTTCCTTAGGAAATTCTGGGATGTCAAGGATTTCCACAAAACCTAGGGTCTCTATAACCTTATGCTCGGGTTTTACAGTTCCATTCTCATCACAAATAACATTCTTATACATTTTCATGATTTCCTCAGAACCTAATTCCTCAATATGGAAATGTATGTAAATTCTAGGGTCTTCTGCATATGCAACTCCTTTAGAGATTTTTGGAAAAGCACCTAGGGTATCATCCTATTTCGCTACTTCGGGTATAATCTTGAAAACGGGCCTAGGGCGTTTAATTACTTCTATAATAGTAGGGTTTACAATGAATTCTGGAGCAAGGGAGGAAGCCATTGATAAATACCTTAATTTGCTTGATAGGTTTGGATGCTTGAAAGAACTTGCTTCACTTCTCTCTATGGATGGCTTCGCTCGAGTTTTTTGTGCTCTTTGAAAGTTTGAATGCTCGGTGAATGAAAAAGAGGGAAAAACACTGATTTATAACAACCACAATAAATGTCTTCCGGTTAAGTGAAACTTAACACATCTGTCGATAAAGAAGAATTTCATCTTCTCACCATCAACCAAGGGCAAACTTGCATGATTTTCAATTCGCTGCAATACCCCCAAGGATTACTTTTCAGTTGGATGAGGAATCTCTTGCCGGTGGAGTAATACTCTGTTCTATCAGTGAAGGAATAGTCTCATCAACATTCTGATCTCTCTTTCTAATCCATTGTTTTGAAAATTCTTGCTTTATCTCATCTACCTTCTCTTTGCCTTTCAAACTGGATCCTTTAATATTTGCCGGTGAAGTCTCGCTTCTACAAAATTTTGCAATATGTCCAATCTTGTTACAAGCATAACAAGTCACATTGTTTTTCTGAATAGCCTTTCCATATCCTATGTCAGTTTGTGTTTTTCATTGATTAGATAAGTGTCCAAATCTTCCACAAACATAACATCTTACATTCAATCTGCAATTTTCTGAATTGTGACCAATTTTGTTGCATTTGTAACATTGACTGGTGGATGCATTAGTGTTCTGATAGTTTCTAGATCTACACTGATTTTCTCTATGACCATACTTGTTACAGTTAAATCATTTCCCATTAAATTTGTAGGCATTAGGTTGTCTTACCGGTTTGCTGTGATCATGATTGTTTGTAGTACCAGAGCTTTCACTAACTTCAAATCCAAGTCCATTAGTGTCTCCATTAGGTTTCTGACTTTTCGGCATATCATCAATTTCTTTTGAACTTTTCTTGAATTTCTCTTTATGTTGATTTGCAGTAGCCAACTCATTTTCCAAAAATTCCTTCTGTCTCATAAGTTCAGTTTTATCACGTTCCATGTGAATCAGATTTGTCTTTAACATATCATTTTCATGACTGAGTCTTAGATTTTTATTTCCAGCATCATTGAGTCTCCTAGTCAAGTCATCTTCATTCTTCTTTCCGTCTTCAATGTCTTTACAAAATCTCATAGTCATGTCTTGCATTTCATTCCTCAAGGTCATGTTTTCTTGCCTCATCTTGCTTACAAGCTCATTAAGAGTTTCCTTTTCATCATTATCATTCTGCATCTTCTCATGAAGTTCTCTTCTTTTGTTTCTAGCAATAGTGAGATTTTCCTGAAGTCCTTGAATGAATTCCTCTGCAGTCCTTAGATCATCTTCAAGTTTGATATTCTTCAACTTTTCTGCATCAAAGTCTACAAGAGCTGTTTCCAATTGCTTTCTCAAGTTTTCCATCTGTACCAGTGTCAGAATCTTCCTCAAGCTGTTAGGCTTTTGAAAATAGAGGACCAAGCTCTGATACCAATTGTTAGGATTGATGATAGTCCCAAAGATACTGAGAGGGGGAGGGGAGTGAATCAATATCTAACCGGTTTACATAATATTTGACCTTATTAAGTATTTTGCATTTCAAAATAGTGTACCGGTAAACAAGAATTAATGCAGTAAATAGGAACAATAAAGACAACATAGAAAGCACACCATAACACAAGATGTTTAACGAGGAAACTCAGTGTGGGAAAAACCTTGGTGGGATTTGTAACCCACAATATTCACTCACTGGCCAATGAATGGATATTACTTACAAGAGGGGCTTGCACATGCAGGAAGGCCAACTACCTAGAGCTCACTGCTCACTTACAAAAGGAAGTCTCACTGACTTACAAAATGGATTATGAAAATCCAATATAATGTATTGCTACAAAACAACATCTGCTATGCCAGGTTCAGTACTAGTTTAAGCTCATACAATAACCATAAACCCTTCTACAAAATCTGCCTTAATATTCACTCTACATATCCATCATATCTATCCTCTATCATATATGTCTCTAAATGATCTACAAGATCTCATACTTATATATGAGTCTTATTACAACATTCCATGTCGGCTTACAAAAAGATTATTATAATTAAATACAAAATACAATAATCAAAATCCTGTCGGCTGGGATGCCGGTAAACATTATTGTCGCTGCCGGTGAACTATCTACCGGTGCCGGTGCCTGCCGGTGCCATAAGATTGCAAGGTTGCCATCAATGACAACACCTTCAATCACCTTTAACTACCATTAGAGTGTGCAATGCCAACATTATTATTTTCATGATGGTTTTTAAATCAAGCATTGCTCAAGTCTATTTGCAGTGTATGTTTACTCATACCGTTTCTTGATGCATTATTCTCTATTGATGTGTTTTTATCATGAAATAATCAGTTATTGAAAGAGATGCAATTAGAGAATGTTATTTTTTAATTATATTTTGAGTAATCGTTTTGATTCCTTAACATGGATGTGTTTAGAGTGCAAGTGTTTCTTGTTGAGTAAGTGCTTTGACTAGTGGATTATGGTGTTGATTTGAAAGAATATGTTTTTGTATTTGTTGGTATATTGCTGAATGCAAGTTGATTATGCAATTAAGTGGTTAAGTGTTAAGTATGATTGTAAATGCTTTGTTTTGGGTTTTGGTCTTGTCTTGTGGTTAGACCAGTTGTTCGTCTCACACCTCCAGTGGTTTAACCTTGGTCGAAGGTTTGAATAATCAAGTTGTTCTTCAGTTTTGATTTTTGAACTCCATGTGTTAGTTGTTTTTTTTGTTTTGCCTTGGGGTTCTTTGGAGGTTGTGTACTGTCATAAGGAAGAGTGGCTTCTAAGTGGGGGTCAGGGCCCAAAGTGGCTACTAGGATAACCCCTTGGAAGTTGTGTAATAAGTGATAACTTAATTAATATACTAGGTTTGGATTTCAAACATTAATCAAGATTAATTGTGCCGCGCTCATGGTTGAGTGCTAGTACCAACTCAAGATGCAGTGGGAAGGCCTGGAATGGCAAACCAACTACCTTTTCCTCATGAAAGGTTTGTTGGGTACACATGAGTCATGTATGAGGGTCAGGGGTTCGAGAGAGGCTACTAGGATAACCCAGGATGGGGGCCGGGGCCTATGGAGGCCTGCCAGGATAACCCATACCAGCTATGCGATGACACTCTTCCCTTATGTTCACTAGTGTGTAGTCATGTGTTGACTTTACTTGGAGCACTCTTGTGGGAGTCTAATTTGTATGCTTATGCCTTGGATGAGTACTTGATGTTCATGTTAGACCATGTGATGTTTTGTGATGTGCTAGTTGAATTCCTTTGCTTGTTCTTCTTTTTTAAAAATTTATCTGTGGATGTGTAATTGTTTGTTCCTTTCTTTGCCTGGTTTCAATCTAAATTTAGTGAAATGGGAAGAAGTTTATTCCTTCTCTTTTGGGCAAAATTGGTTCTTGGGGTTTTGGAAAATTCTTAGTTTCTTGTTGAAAAGAAAAATTTGGTTTGTGAAAGATCTTTGAAATTGTGGTATTTGAAACTTGGATTTAGCCTGTAGATTAAATATTATGAGTGTTTCACCATTAAATTGGTTTGCAAAAATTCCATACCCTGTTTCTGGGTAGAGGACTGGTGTTTTTAGGTTGTTGTTGGAAAACTTCATTTTGAAATTTTGCTGGAAAAAGAAATTTAATATACCTCTGTTGATTTTAACAGAGAGGATTTTTAAATAAATTAAAAATATTTAAAGATTTAAAGAAAAAAGTAAATGTGAATGACGTGGGGGGGGGGGGTTGTGCCTCCCAAACCCCACGACATGGGGAGAGGGCACCACAACGTGGTGCCTCTCAACCCACAGTGGTGGGGAGAGACACCAAGTTGTGGTGTCTCCTCACCACAGCCGTGGGGGTGGGGGGAGAACCCCATTCCACCACGCAGTGGGTTGGGGGGTTAAACCCTCCTCCCCGAACCATGGTATATGCCGAAAACCCAAAAACAAACATGCAGTCTGATTTGGCATTGTTTATTTTATTTGGCGAAAAAAAAGGTTTTGATGGTATTGAAATTTTAAAGAGGTTTAGTGATATTGGATTTTTTTAAAATAATTTTCAGATTTTGAATTTTAATAAGTAAATAGATATATAATATGTATTTTGAAAATTAGTAGTATAGAAAATTAAATGTTAAAGATCAATTAGATGGAATCACAAATTATTTTGTGAAAATGAATTTTATATTGTAAGCCATCAATTACGTTTAGTTGATATGACTTTTATTTGAAAAAGATTAATTTGATTTTGTAGTCACATAAATCTATCCACTTAATTAAATGAATACTTAGTATTTATTTGATTATTTAACCTTCAATTAATAATTAATTAAATTAATATTTAATTAATTCATCTTAACCCTCTTCTCCTATTAATTAAATAAATTATTCAATTTATTTGATTTAATTCACTTAACCAAATTCAGACCATTAATTAAATAAATAAATCATATTTATTTAATTAAATATTCTCTCACATTTAAATAAATTAATATTTATTTAAATCCCCCAAAATCCCACCTCTCACGTTTAAATAAATAAACATTTATTTAAATCACCTTTATCCTCTACCCACTTGCATTTTCCTACAAATGCAAGTTGCACAACTATTTTAAATAAATAATTTATTTAAATCACCTTTATCCTCCACCCACTTGTATTTTCCTACAAAAACAAGTTGCACAACTATTTTAAATAAATTATTTATTTAAAATCCTATTTATCCTCACCCACTTGAAACCTTTAATGGTTTCCCTTAAAGTCTTCAAACTTGATGGCTTTAAAGTCTTCAAACTTAATGGCTTCCCTTAAAGTCTTCTTAAGACTTTAATGGTTTTCCTTAAAGTCTTCAAACCTTTAATGGTTTCCCTCAAAGTCTTCAAGCATTTTAATGCTTTATCTTCATTTTTCTCATTTAAATAAATTAATATTTATTTGAATATTTATCCAAATGCAAATTACACCATTTAATTGAAATAAATGATTTTATTTTAATTGAAAATACCAAAATTCCTCCCACTTGCATTTTCCTACAGAATCCACTTGCATGCCTAAACCCTTTCTAGATTCTTCTAAACCTTTCCTAATTAACCTAATCCATCCCCTAAATATTGTCACATTCCTAAGCAAATTGGAGTCACTTCTCAAAGACTCCAAAGTCTTTGAAAAGAAAATAATGATTTGTGTGTTCAACAAATTAACCTCTAAAGTCTTCCAAACCACTTATGGCTCTTACATGACCATTAATGGTTAATTCCACTTGCACCCATGGTTAAGGACTTTGACCCCTAACTTAACCCTCATGTAACCCATGTGTCTCTTCAAAGCATTTATTTCTTTGACTAGGGTAACCATCATGTCGCCTCAAGCATTTAATGCTCCTTATCTCTCCTCTCAAGCCTCCTCATGGTGACACTTGTCAACATGGGATTGGGTTGAAAGTCTCACATGGATTGAATATCTTTCAATCCTAACCCTTGTTAAGATTGCTCAATCGTAACCCTTCATTTCCCCATTTCTTCTATAAATAGAACCCTTCTCCTCAAGCAAAAGAAAGAAGCATTAGAGTATTGTTGTTATACTGACATTAGCATAGAGCTTTCTCATAGCATCACTATCTACACTTGCATAGCATTTGCTTATCATATTCAACCATCTTGAATCTCCATATGGCATCCATGGCTAGTGCTAAAAGCTGAGAGCTACACTCATTTGGGACTTGGAGAGGAGAGGAACAAGGGAGGAGCAACTATGAGCATCTTTATTAGCTATTTTATTCTATGTTTATATGCTTTCTATTTCATGCTTAATATCTCTCTTGATATGCCTGTTTAGGATAATCTTTTGTTGCTAACACTAACGTTTGTTTCTTGTGCTCTTGTGTGTGTTGCCATCAAACAGATTTTCTAATCCTTTTTGCAGAGCATCATTTGGTGAACCCGACGTGAATCCAAACACCAAAAAGATCAACTTTTTTTTTTAACCAATAACATGTTTGAATGTTGAAAATGTCACACAGGTTGCGCTTTTGACACTGTTTTGGTGCACTTGACATTATTTTAGCGCTATTCACCCTGTTTCAGTGCTTTTTCCTTCTCTGTCTTTCCCTTTCTTTTAGTGCGTTTGTGTTAAATAGTGCCTTTGTTCAAACGCAGACTAGCACTATTGTAACAAAACGTTGTACAAATCACCTTGTAACCAAAAAAAAAAAAACCCCCAAAAAAAAAAGGCTTGTAGAAGCCCACCAAATAGGCGGATTTTACTAACTATTTTTCTCTTTTGTGTAGATTTAAATTAGATTAAAAAGTAGATTTATATTTTTTACTAACTTGTTTTTGAAGTTGGTTTTAAAAATGAATTCACTTTTTATTTTGGTTTAAAATTAACTTCACATTTCAAATTTGGGCTTTTAAAAAAGAATCACACATTTGTTTGGGGCTCTTAAAAAGAATTTCATTGTTCCAAGGTAAAAAGAACCACAAACTTATACAAAACAACTTTATTTCTTGCAAGTTAGGAAACAAACTTCGTTTTGGTGCTTAAAATCAACAAAACAAAATTTATTTTCTTGCATCAACTTAAAAGAAATTTACAATCAACACTTTGTTTTGGGCGATCTAAAAAGAACAAGCCATTTTTCCTTCAAGCTCAAAAACAATTTTACTTCAAACAAGACGTGTTTTCAATTCAGTTGACTAGGATTTCAAAGTTCCTAGTTTACAAAATATTTTGCCTTTGAAGTTAAAAAGAACACCATGACTGTTGGAGCAACATCTCCAAATAGTTAGATCACATTGCAATGACAGATTAAAAAGAACAAGTGTTTTTCGTGCTTGGCACACTTGTGCAAAGAGTTGGTCGAGTGGTCCTACTTCTAACACACACTATCCTCTCCCTTGGCTTTCGTGGTCCTAGGTGCAAGAGAAAAGTGTTAGTAACACTCAAAATTTTATCTTTTTAAGAGAGGCCTGCCAAGGGATCGATACTCTTGGGAATGACCTCGAGCGGTAAATCCTTCGAGCCGCTATAGAAATCAGGTGTGAGCGAAAGCTGTAGCCTTGGGTATAGCTGTTCCTACAGTGTAACTGACCAAAAGGACAAATGGGCCCCACCACTGGTTACAAGGCTCTTAAGTGAGTCACTGCAGAATGAACTTATGTCCAAAAACATCGAACATGACTAAACACCTTTAAGTAGTAGCCCACCCGTTCTATTGATTGAGGATATTTGCGATATAATTTAGTGCAAGAGCATAGATGGTTTTGCTCCCAAGATACTCACCATACATATTTCCTTGAGTAGAAACATAGCTTTTTGAAAAGTCACTTGTGGCTTGATAAAAGTGGTGACTCCCCCATCATAGGGATCATCTATTTGTTATGCTCATGCAAGACTTAGTATATCACATCCTTACCTCCCAAGGCGGGATTCATAAGGTATGTAGTACCAAAGTTGAAGAAATATCAAGATGTGGGCTAAATTTATCACAACTGGCCATTTGACCTTAGGGATAAAAAGTGTTTGAAGTGTGTTCATTTTAGTCAAGACCAAGTGCAAATTGAGCTGACTTCAGGCTTTGGAAATACACCTTAAAATACATCTAAAGGAAGGGTTATATAAAAGTCCAAGGATTGGGTTGATCTAGACCCATACTCATTTGTGCCTTTGGGGCAACATTCTTGTGTTTGTGTGCTTGCTTTGTTTTCTTGTCAAAGAAAAATCAGAAAATCACTTCCCAAAAACAAAGTATTCATCCAACCAAACATCTGTCAAAACAACCAAAAACATCAAAAACAAGGTACAAACAACAAAGAGTCAAATTTTATGACCATTCTTCACATCTTGCGAAAGAAGAAGCGTCATCAGAATATCAACTTGAAAAGAAGACCATTGAGCTCAAAGGCTTTGATCAAAAGGAGGAAATTCTTCTATATAAATAGACAAATCTTTGTCTCACATAGAGTCTTTCTGCGTCACATGCGTCTCTACCTTCAAGGAAAAACAAACGAATTTGATTCCGAATCATTGAACCGCAGAGCTTTTATGCAATATAGAGCTCTGAGTTATCACAAAAACCAAGGAGGAAAGATTAATCCCAACTTCTTCCCAAACGTCTGTATCACATACAACACAGCTCGAGAAATACCACCAACACCCGAAAGGGAAGAGATAGAGTTTGTCCCATTTGTAACACAAAGTTTTTATTGAAGTTGAAAACATTTTCATCCATCATCTCACTCATACATCATCACTTCATCATCAATCCGTCCCAACTCTCAAAACATTAAGAGGTTCTTGTCCCAAGTTCTCTTTTAGATATTGCTTGAAATCAAACACATCACATCACTTTTTAGATTGTTTCTACATCTAGGATAAGCTCATCCTAAGAAACACATCTACGCAGGTTAAAACTAGTTCATGAGTGAATCCTCTCATTACTAGGTAGTTAAATCTGTAACACATCTCAGATTTCTCTACACCTTATCACATCAAAAACTTATCAAACAAGCAAGCAATTCAAAGAAGGAATTTCGGTTACATCTACCTTAAAAGTGCTAAGAGATCCACATGCAACACAATTCACCAATCATCAATCTCTCATTTCACCAAAAACTCATCATTATTTTCACTCAACTTCAACAAAGACTCATAAACAAAATGGCTCAAACCCGATCACAGTCAAGACAATGAGAAATAGAAATAGAAGAAGAAGAAGAGGAAAATCTCAATGAATTTCAAGAAGCACTTGGAGGAAATGCGAATGATGAAAACCCAAGTACTCCTACTCCCACAACAATAGAAAGGGCTCAGCATAACCCTCTCTTTAATAGACTGTTTGACGAAATACTCAGGAGCAATGCGGATGCTCACTTCCTAAAACTCGCTCAAGAAGGAGCCAAACTCCCCTCTGACTTTGATCTTGCCCAATTAAGACAAGCATCAGAAAGACAAAGTCGCCATGAAGAGGAAAGAGGTAGGGATCCCATCAGATATAACATTCCTCGAGGTAACCCACCACCTCCTCCTCCAAACGAAATGGAGATGTTGCAGCAACAAGTCAAGAATCTCACCCAACAACTTCATAGTGGTGTCAAAACTAACCAATTCTCACTCAATGACATATGTCCCTATCCTTTTGATCGGAATCTTTATATGCCACCCTTTCCACGAGGATTCAAAACACCCAAATTTGAAAAATATAGAGGAAAGGGAGATCCCCGTGATCATGTCAGAGAATTTCATTCTGCTTGTCTCGAAGTGGCATATGAAGACACCTACCTAATGCGCCTTTTTCCCCAAAGCTTGGGAGGAACAACCACATCATGGTTTTCCCGACTACCAGGTGGCATTAGAACATTTGAGGAACTCATCCAGAAGTTTCTAGCTCATTACTCTCATAATATTGAACGCGACATCACCATGGCTGATCTGTGCAACACCAAACAAAAACCAGGTGAACTATTCTCAGTATTCCTGCAACAATGGCGCCAAATGTCTAGTAGATGTTCTCTTCAGTTACTTGAACGAGAACTAGTGGAAATATTCATTTCCAACTTAAACGAAGAAATGGAATTTCACCTGGATGTCAAAGACACAGACTCTTTTAATGATATGATCACCAAGGGTTTAAAATGTGAACGGACACTCATTAAGAAAGGACTCATCAAAATATATAATGAACCAAAGGATGGTCCTCGCCCATGCTTCAATAGTGATAAACCAAGCTTCTGGAACAAAAACAAGAATATCGTCAATGATGGGGTTGTGGATGCCCGGACTATCCAAAATGCACAACCTGTGGTTCGATTTGCAGGACAAAATCCTCCACCTCAGAATAACACAAATGTTCCTTCAAATAAAAGTCGCATCACATCTCACGATGAACCAAGACCTCGTCAGCAAAAATAGAAACGCACATACACTCCCTTAGGGGAACCCATTGAAACAGTATTGCGACAACTCATTTCTCAACATTTGGTCACTCTCCCTAAAACATCAAACTATGAACCTCAGGTCAAACCCGCATGGTGGCGAGATACTGAACACTGCAATTTCCACCAAGGGAGAGGACACAAGACAAGTAATTGTCATTGATTGAAAGATCTTATTCAGGATCTTATTGACCGAGGACAAAATGAAATAGAAGGACATGACCCAAAAACAACAAATAATGATCATCTGATATTCAAAAATCCACTTCCATCACAAGATCAAAGGGGTCCTTCCACTTCCAGGAGAGGCACTGATACCACTGATTATACACAGGCTGCGTATAATTATACTGTAAATCACTTGTATGATGTCAGTGAACAAGTTGCAACTATAACCTTCAAAAATCCCAACTCAAATTGCAATGTTGTTACATGTCGTGGCAAGGTCACCATAAAGGCAGCTCCACAAGGCACCACCTCCATCCCAAAGCAGTACAATCTTGTGGAACAATTAGACAAAACACCTGCGCTTATATCCATTTTAGAACTATTGCGCCTATCGCCATCCCATAAAACTATCTTGGATCAAGCACTCCAAGAGGCGTCAGTCCCTGCAAATCTGAATACAGACCAATTTCAAGCCATGGTTGGAAGTCTCAAATCATCACTTTGTCTCACTTTTTCCGAAAGTGACAACTCTTCCTTCCAACAACCTCATAACGCTTCGCTACACATTGAAGGTTTTATTAACCAGCATAGGATCAAACGAGTCTTGATCGATAATGGAGCAAGCCTAAATATTTGTACACTACAGTTGGTCACAACATTGGGATATGCAGTAGAATTAGTGGATCCTCGTAAGAAGATCACAATCAAAGCCTATGATGATGCAGAGCGTTCATCCAAAGGAGCTGTGGTACTACCAATCCGCGTGGGCCCTGTGGTAAAGCACATCATCTGTCAGGTTCTGGACCTTCCTCTGCCATACAATCTATTATTAGGGAGACCTTGGATACATGCCATGCAAGCCGTTCCATCTACCTACCATCAATGTATCAAGTTCCCACATAACGGTGTAGAGATCACAATTCTGGGTGATGCAAACCCCTTTGCATTTTGCCATGATATCAGCCATCAACCAGAGATTACTGTTCCTAATAATAGAGAAGCCATTTCCTCCACATCATATATAAGTCCAGCCTCTCTTGCCAGTTTGAACACCACTATACCAAAGCAAGAAAAGCTTAAGATGAAAATAGCAGAGGAAGGTCCCGGGGAATACAACTTGAGTCAACTCTTTTGTGTGGGACAGATGCCCACTTCTCCTAGAACACATGGTAAACCACTGCAGTTATTCTAGCAACCACTAATCACGCCCGCATGTGCTTTGACGCCTTTCATCCTTGGAAAGAGTCAAGAAGAAGAAACCCAAGATGAGGACTTGGTGGACTGGATCTATAAAGATCCCATCACCACTGATCTACCACAAGTTAAACTTCCTACGGATCAGTATGGCAAAGGTCTCCTCATTATGCAAAGAATGGGATATGATGGTCAGAGTGCTTTAGGATATTGCAAACAAGGACGACATGAACCTCTGCTACCAGAATTAAAGCCCAAAGGTAATACAGGCCTAGGCTTTGAAAAATAGATATTTCCTAAACTCAAACTCAAAGGAAAACCCACCAAACCATTATGTCAACCTACTGCAAAAAGGACACTTTTCATTATCAAAGCAACTTCAAGCACCATCCCGACTGCCCCATCGAGGATCACAACCCCAACACAACCATCTACAATACCAATCATCCCACCAATCAAACTAGTAATCCCATTCACAACAGCCATTACATCCATAGTACCATTAGCAGCAGCATCTATGGTACCAGCAGTTCCCGCAGAAGCCACTGAGTCAACATTGTCGATACTTCCTGTGCCAGATTCTTTTATCCCCATCTAACTTCTTGTAGCACCGATCACTACAAAGGTACATCAACCAATCACACCTGCAGTGTTTAACTCAAAAGACATCCCAATATGGTATAGCAATCGGATGCTGGAAAGTGATTCAGAGACCGACTCACATGAATGGGAATTTGATTCGGTACAACTTAATACTTTAGATGAGGAAGATGCATCACTACCTTTGCCATGCAAAGATATCCCTGTTTATGGAGAAGCACAGATAAAGACCACTTGGGTTCCCGAACTGGAAACATCTTCCACAGACCCTATGTCTCATCCTACGCCTGATTCTGACAAGGAGAGTACCATTAACGACCTTCACCATAATGTCTTAACCCTCACTGATACATCTAACGCACTTAACCTAATCGATGAAGTAATGCCCATTATCCACCTTGAACTCATCGAATGGAACCAACCAAATTCCCCATGTCTTGACTTCTTCCAAAATGATGAGGCCATCATTGACTTTTTGGAATTAAGGGATAACCTACCAAGCGGGGATCACAAAGTTGGATTCGCCATCAAACTTAATAGCACAACATACTTCGAGGCGGATGCCAAACCTTTCAGCTGCAAAAATATAACATTAAAACATGGATCTTCTAGTGAAAACCACACTGTGGCACTGTTTGATCCAACAAAAGTAAAAAGAAAGAGCGTATCCAATGGTGAAAACCTCTCTAAGGCGCCTGAGGATGAAGGGTTTGACATTCTCCCTGCTAGTACACAATAGGAATGATCAATGATTCTCATCGAGGAAACCAAAGAATACAATGTGGGGACTCCTGAAAATCCTCATATCATACATCTGGCATCTCTTCTCACTCTAGAGGAACAACCTAAATTTATAGAGTTCTTCCAGAAGCGTCAGATCAACTTTGCATGGTCATATGCAGACATGCCTGGGCTTGATCCTGATTTAGTCATGCATCACCTCACCATAGCAGAAGGAGCCAAACCTGTCAAGCAGAAGCTTCGTAAGATGCATCATCCCCAGATTGCAGTGCTAGTCAAAACAGAACTCAAGAAACTCCTAGATGTTGGTTTCATTAGGCCAATTGATTATGCAGAATGGATCTCCAACATTGTGCCTGTCGGCAAACCAAAAGGGGGCATCCGCATTTGTACTGACTTCAGAGATCTGAATAAGGCATGTCCTAAGGATGACTTCCCCTTACCAAATATCGACATCATAGTGGATCTGACAGCAGGACACGCCATGCTTTCACTTAGGGATGGCTTTTCAGGATACAATCAAATAAAGATCGCACCAGAGGATCAACATAAGACAACCTTCACCTGTCCATGGGGCACATATTGCTGGAATGTGATGCCTTTCGGTCTCAAGAATGCAGGAGCAACCTATCAAAGAGCAATGACCACCATCTTCCATGACATGATGCATACTATGATGGAAGATTATGTGGATGACTTACTAGCAAAATCACTCACCAGAGAAGGGCATCTCCACATCTTAGATAAAATCTTTGATAGACTGGAACAATACCATGTTCGACTCAACCCAAAGAAATGTGTCTTTGGAGTGACCTCCGGGAAGCTTCTAGGATACATTGTCTCAAACAAAGGTATTGAGGTCGACCCAGCAAAGGTAAAAGCAATCATGGACATGCCACCTCCAAAGAATATCAGTCAGCTAAGGACATTACAAGGACGACTTCAATCCATCTGAAGATTCATTGCACAATTGGCTGATAAGTGTCACCCATTCACACGCCTGCTACATAAGAACATCCGCTTTCAGTGGGATGCCAGATGCCAGCAAGCATTTCAGACGCTTAAAGACTATCTCATGAATCCTTTCAAAAATCAGGATGTCCGTGAACTTTGTGAGAAATTTCATATCCAACACCGCTTTTCCACTCCCTACTACCCACAAGGCAATGGTTAGGCTGAAGCATCCAATAAAAACATATTAAGAATCCTCAAGAAGACAGTCAATGATGCCGGCCGTGATTGGCATGTTCAACTAAATCCAACGCTATGGGCATATCAAACTAGCATTCGAACCCCTACAGGTGCAACTCCTTATTCGTTGGTCTATGGTACAGAAGCTATCTTGCCTATTGAGGTCAAGATACCATCATTACGGGTTTCCTTGCATAATCTGATAGATGATGAAGCTTACAGAGTATCCCGTCTTCAGGACTTAGAGTTACTTGATGAGAAGCGACAAGCTACGTACAATCATCTCAAAGCCTATCAGCAGCGCATGAGCAGAAGCTACAATCACCGAGTTAGATCTCGTACATTTGAGGTAGGTGATCTTGTTCTACGAGAGAATCCTCGCAACCAACCAAACAGAGAACATCAAGGCAAGTTTGAATCAAACTGGCTCGGCCCATATGTTGTCACTGCTGTATTCGGGTCCGGGGCATATCAGTTGGCTACATCAGAAGGAGAACTGCTTGCAGATCCAATCAACAGCATGCACCTAAAACGGTTTTATACCTAAGCTGTACAGAGCATCAGGCTCCCCTGCATATCAGAAAATACCAAAAACATTTCAAAAAAATGTCCTGAAGAAAATACAAAAACATTCAAAAAAGTAAAGAAAAATCATGCATCCAAACGGTGAACAACCACTCCGGTGGCACCTTGGGTAAGTACGATGGTGAAAACCTGGCAAACAGGTGCCACTCATAAAGGCTATGGCTCCATTGTCTTTCAGACTTGTTGTGATCGCATCTACTTCATACATACATCCATCCATCCAAAACCATGGCTTGTTATTCCTGTACAATTATGATAGTACTCCATACATCTTGCATCCCGCTTTTTCATAGTCATGTCTAAAACTGGGGGCAATGCCTTTAACTTATTGATGGAAGTGGATTCTACATTGTCTTATGATTCATTAAGTTCTTCATTCAAAGCAATCGTCGAAAATCCAAAAACATTCAAAAAAAAAATATCTCGCAAAAATCCAAAAACATTCAAAAATGTCTCAACAAAAATACCAAAAACATTCAAAACAATTCAAAATCCAAAACATCGAAAAACCATTGAAAAATCCAACAAAAACATGGCAACACCTTGTACATACTCATCCATGCAGATACCAAAACAAGCATTGACAAAATACTCACACGATGACCATTTACCAATCGAACCACACAATCGACATCAACAATCAAAACTGTCTTCAACAAGGATGCATACTTCCTTACCAAAACAAAGACAAGATGACATTTTCTTTGACAAGAAAATTCTGTTTACGCTATCAAATACTTGGTTGATTTATGGTCTAGTAATTTATATCAGGTTCCTACGGCATTGTTTGTGTATCTTCGACACATTATTCCGATGAAGTTCTGGGGAATGTACTAATGGTGTCTACATGGGAAGTTCACCAAGCTACGTGATCTTATGCCAAATGCAGTCATAGATCATTATGGCTTGCTGACTATAGCGTATACCTCAACCATATGGGCATGAACCATTACCAAGGATCCATATTCTTTATTCTTTATGTATATATTGTTTGTTTGTAGGTACAAATGCTCTTTCTTTGGTTCCTACCTCATCCAAACTGGATAAAGGTTTTATCTCTTATTACGGTATGCACTTGTCTCAGGATATGATCAGCCTAAGATCAAGGAGGACGATCCAAGTCATGCATGAAAGGAGATAATCCTTGTCTGTTCCGCAAGCAATACTCAGGTCAACTTGATCCATTATATCAAGTTGCTTGTATTAACTTGCTATATCAAATCCATGTAAGAAATACTCTGGTCATCTTAAATCTTTATGTCAAGTTGCTTGTATTTTCTTACAACATTTTAAAGCTCAATGATGAAAAATAAAGCACCATGGATCATCATTCCATCTCATCTGTATATATTGCATTTCGTTGCATTCCACCCATCCATACATTCATAAATAGCTGCAAATCATTCATACATAGTAATGACAATGGATACTCTATTTTCCTCTTCTTCCATAGGAATGTAATAGGTCCTCCATTTCTTCTATCTAACATCGAATCCCCCCTCACCCTCCCTATCTTGATCATCAACATCATCCTAATCCCTTCATCGCTTCCCATCCTCACTCATCCATAAAATTAAGCCAGTTACTCTGTCTACACAGATACATCGACTCCCACACACCTAGACTATCAACAGATACTCTGATCAAGTATCTTCGGGTCTCAACAGGTAATCGATCATGGTAATCCTAGATTACATCAGGCATTTATCATAATGACCTAGTCTCAATGGGGTGCCATGATTCCCCACAATCATCCATCACACGCACACACTATCAATTGATCAACCAATCAAACACAATCCAACGGACAATTACATCAATTGTCTACGTCTCAACGAGTATTTTGCTTCATATACCTTGACTTCATCGGACAATTACATCAATTGTCTAAGTCACATCAGGTCACTTTGCTTCACTTACTCAGACTTTATCATGTCCAAGCGACCAACTGACATCAACTGTCACGCTTTGACTTGACTGGGGCAATTAAACCGATTGCACCAGATTGTCCAACCAATTTTGATCAATTGTATAGCATCAATCCAAATCCCACACTACATCTGCTATGTATCTCTTGCATGACCTCAAGGTACTCGTTGGCTTGTTGTTTCTTCATATTCACTCCATTTTCTCCCATTCTTTCATCATTAGTTCTAATTTCTTCTATTCTACATCCCCTCCACTTTTCATTCTTTTTCGAGAGACCGCCCGATTTTTCAAAAAAAAATAAAATAAAAATAAAATTCGGCCCATCTCTCGAGGGGGCATACCACCCATTAAATTTACATTTTATGGGGCATTTCTTCACACCTATTTTTCTTTCTTTGAAACGACGCGATAAACTGCATCGTCTCAAAGAGGGGCAAATGTAGTCACATAAATCTGTCCACTTAATTAAATGAATACTTAGTATTTATTTGATTATTTAACCTTCAATTAATAATTAATTAAATTAATATTTAATTAATTCATCTTAACCCTCTTCTCCTATTAATTAAATAAATTATTCAATTTATTTGATTTAATTCACTTAACCAAATTCAGACCATTAATTAAATAAATAAATCATATTTATTTAATTAAATATTCTCTCACATTTAAATAAATTAACATTTATTTAAATCCCCCAAAATCCCACCTCTCACATTTAAATAAATAAACATTTATTTAAATCACCTTTATCCTCTACCCACTTGCATTTTCCTACAAATGCAAGTTGCACAACTATTTTAAATAAATAATTTATTTAAATCACCTTTATCCTCCACCCACTTGTATTTTCCTACAAAAGCAAGTTGCACAACTATTTTAAATAAATTATTTATTTAAAATCCTATTTATCCTCACCCACTTGAAACCTTTAATGGTTTCCTTTAAAGTCTTCAAACTTGATGGCTTTAAAGTCTTCAAACTTAATGGCTTCCCTTAAAGTCTTCTTAAGACTTTAATGGTTTTCCTTAAAGTCTTCAAACCTTTAATGGTTTCCCTCAAAGTCTTCAAGCATTTTAATGCTTTATCTTCATTTTTCTCATTTAAATAAATTAATATTTATTTGAATATTTATCCAAATGCAAATTACACCATTTAATTGAAATAAATGATTTTATTTTAATTGAAAATACCAAAATTCCTCCCATTTGCATTTTCCTACAAAATCCACTTGCATGCCTAAACCCTTTCTAGATTCTTCTAAACCTTTCCTAATTAACCTAATCCATCCCCTAAATATTGTCACATTCCTAAGCAAATTGGAGTCACTTCTCAAAGACTCCAAAGTCTTTGAAAAACAATTAATGCTTTGTGTGTTCAACAAATTAACCTCTAAAGTCTTCCAAACCACTTATGGCTCTTACATGACCATTAATGGTTAATTCCACTTGCACCCATGGTTAAGGACTTTGACCCCTAACTTAACCCTCATGTAACCCATGTGTCTCTTCAAAGCATTTAGTTCTTTGACTAGGGTAACCATCATGTCGCCTCAAGCATTTAATGCTCCTTATCTCTCCTCTCAAGCCTCCTCATGGTGACACTTGTCAACATGGGATTGGGTTGAAAGTCTCACATGGATTGAATATCTTTCAATCCTAACCCTTGTTAAGATTGCTCAATCTTAACCCTTCATTTCCTCATTTCTTCTATAAATAGAACCCTTCTCCTCAAGCAAAAGAAAGAAGCATTAGAGTATTGTTGTTATACTGGCATTAGCATAGAGCTTTCTCATAGCATCACTATCTACACTTGCATAGCATTTGCTTATCATATTCAACCATCTTGAATCTCCATATGGCATCCATGGCTAGTGCTAAAAGCTGAGAGCTACACTCATTTGGGACTTGGAGAGGAGAGGAACAAGGGAGGAGCAACTATGAGCATCTTTATTAGCTATTTTATTCTATGTTTATATGCTTTCTATTTCATGCTTAATATCTCTCTTGATATGCCTGTTTAGGATAATCTTTTGTTGCTAACACTAATGTTTGTTTCTTGTGCTCTTGTGTGTGTTGCCATCAAACAGATTTTCTAATCCTTTTTGCAGAGCATCATATTTAAATATTGAATTTAGTTTTCAAATGTATTTTAAATGTTCCTTTCAGTAACTTGAAATTTGAATGCAAATAGTGTTTGTTATAACCAAATTCGCTTAAATTGAAATGATTATATATTTGTTTAAACTGGTGGCTTATTTAGAGAACGAGTTGTTGTTATTCTTTTAAGGATGTATTTTTTTAAATCAAGCATTGCTCAAGTCTATTTGGGGTGTATGTTTACTTAGACCCTTTCTTATGTGTTATTCCCTATTGAGGTGTTTTTATCATGAAAGAGTCAGTTATTGAAAGAGATGCAATTAGAGAACGTTAGTTTTTAATAATATTTTGAGTAATCGTTATGATTCCTTAACATGGATGTGTTTAGAGTGCAAGTGTTTCCTGTTGAGTAAGTACTCTGACTAGTGGATTATGGTGTTGATTTGAAAGAATATTTTTTTTGTCTATGTTGGTATATTGCTGAATGCAAGTTGATTGTGCAATTAAGTGGTTAAGTGTTAAGTATGGCTGTAAATGCTTTATTTTGGGTTTTGGTCTTGTCTTGTGGTTAGACCAGTTGTTTGTCTCATACCTTCAGTAGTTTAACCTTGGTCAAAGGTAAACCACTAGTCGAAGGTTCAAATAATCAAGTTGTTCTTCAATTCTTCTTTTTGAACTCCATGTGTGAGTTGGTTTTTTTTATTTTGCCTTGGGGTTCTTTGGAGGTTGTGTAGTGTCATAAGGAAGAGTGGCTTCTAAGTGGGGGCTGAGGCCCAAAGTGGTTGCCAAGGTAACCCCTTGGAAATTGTATAATAAGTGATAACTTAATTAATTAACTGGGTTTGGGTTTCAAACATTAATCAAGATTAATTATGCCCCGCTCATGGTTGAGTGCTAGTACCAACTTAGGATGTAGTGGGAAGGCTTGGAATGGTAAACCAACTACCTTGTCCTCACAAAAGGTTTGTTGGGTCCGCATGAGTCATGGATGGGGGTCGGGGGTTCGGGAGAGGCTACCAAGATGGGGGCCGGGGCCTATGGAGGCCTGCCAGGATAACCCATACTAGCTATGCGATGACACTCTTCCCTTATGTTCACTAGTGTGTAGTCATGTGTTGGATTTACTTGGAGCACTCTTGTGGGAGTCTGATTTGTATGCTTATGCCTTGGGTGAGTACCTGATGTTCATGTTAGACCATCTGATGTTTTGTTGTGATTTGCTTGAGGACCTTAGTACTATCTCCTAGCATGAAGGGGTGGTTCCTTTTTGGGCCACATGGTCGAGTCGTAGAGAAAATTTCCATTGGGTATTTTGTTCATGCCTTCTTGTGATGGATTAGCTTCGTAGGTACTCTAGATGTTTCTCTCGGATTCATTTCATTCCATTGCACCAGTTGAAACCACTTTGATGCCTCAAATCATTTTTGTATCTCTTGGACCCTTATGTGGTCGGTTGTATCATTTGTTATATGTATTCCTTCATGGAAGTTGTAATTTGATGTAATCATTATGTAATGTATATGAGACTTGAGGTATAAGTGCAATTGTAATACTAAGTTATCCTTGCAATGTAAAAGAAATGTGCTATGGTGTAAGTTAGATGTTAGGAATTCTATCTTTAATTAATTCATTGTTGTAATGTAATTGAATGTGTTATCTTGAATGAAGTATAGTAAAGTTATTGCTATCTCATTCGAAGTATAAACAATCATTGATTTGTATAATTAAGTTCTTAATGGCTACATGTATATCTTATATGGATTAATTGACCTTAAGAAAAGATTAGTTAAATTAAGTAATTCACATTGGGAAGCCCTTTAGGAGTTTGAGTTAAGTCTTCTACATGTGCAACTTCAATTGTAAGGTTTATCTTTTACGTTAACGTGTTCTAATTATTTAAAAATAAAATATTTTGCACTCTTTTCGAGTATTAGTTGTTGTTTCCTTTAGGGTTTCTTGGCGGGGCATTACAGAGGAAGTTTCAACACATTATTATTTATCAATCTTAAAATTCTACTAAGCAAAGACTTAGAAAAAGAGGTATAAATTATTTTCTAAAGTATTTGGATAAAGGGGCCACCCTCGATGTCGTGGCTGCCACTTGAGTATTGATGTTTTCATTTATCTTGATGTATCCTTTGTTCGGTTTAAACTTTGCAAAATATTGTTGAGCACTCTCATTCTTATCAACCAAAGCCATTGAAGGAGATGATTCGAATTGACTCACTTGAAGTTGATAATTATGAAGCACTGAACACAATTGTGTAAAGGAAGTAAACTCATAAAATAAAAGCTTATCTCTAATTTCTTTTTGTAAATTAGCAATAAAAATTCTTTTAATATCTTGATCAGGCATATGATAAGCTCAATTTGAGAATACAAATGTTTATATCTACTATTAAAATCAATCATTTTTCTTTAGCAGCTTGCTTACAATAAATCAAATTAGTCAAAGTAATTTTATAACCAATTAAATTATTGTGAAATTATTGAATGAAAACATTAGCTAATAATTGAAATGATGTAATAGAATAAGGAGACAAAGAACAATACCATTATAAAAAAATTAGCCATAAGTCTTTGGTCATGAGAAAAAACACTACACAAAGTTTGAAATGTTTTCACATGAGTCAAGGGATCACCTTTTCCATTGTATAACTCCAATTGAGGGACTTTCATATGTTTAGGAGGGACCACACAGACAATGTCATTGGACAATTGGTTCGCTACATCGAATGTAGGGACATTGAACTTTGATTGAGTGATGGAAGCCAACTATTGTTGTAGGGATGTAAACGTTTGGGATAAGTTATTGATGGTTGATTTGGTGGATGGATTGAAATTTGACATATTAGATTGTGATGGAGGAGTAGCATTGTTATATGTAGGTGGACGCTGAGAGTAAGGAGTTGGAACACTATGATATGTGGGTACAGGAGATGATTGGTATACAAATGGAAGACTCACGAATAGAGGTATGTAAGAGTACCGATTAACGAGATTGCACCCATGACTAACATGTGTAGGATTAAGATTTTGTGTGGAAGTAGTCATGATAGAAGATGTAAATGTCCTGCACACTAGGTAAGGATGTAGGCATAAGAATGGAATGATTAGATTGACTAGTGGGCTGAGAATAACGAAGGACTTTGACACAACTTTTGATAGGCATGATATTAGTGTCAATAATATGAGAAAGGCCACACAACAAATCAACACCAATTTTATCACTTTGCACCATTCTTTTTAATCCTTCAATCAATGGGATTGCCTCACTTTCCGAGTATTGTTACCTCATCCATTATTGAATATTTTCAAATTCATTGTCAATCTTTTCCAATTGTTAAATGGTAACCCTAGTTAGTGATTCATCCTTATCATGAGAATTATGAAGATAATGGAGATAAATGATATCATTTGTTGGGTTGGAGGAAGCACCAACATTCTCATGAAATAAGTTATCAAAATTAAGCTCCATATCCTTAGTAATTAAACCTTTGGAATCCTTAATTCTACAACTTTTTCTCACAATAATATTGTAGGTAAGACTAATGGTAACAAAACTCATGCACAAAGAAGGCAAATTAGAATTACAAATTGAAGATTGTGATTAAACAATGCAATTTTTTATAAGTGATTGATTAACCAATTAATTAAGCAATTTGATTTGTGAATTTGAAAGATAAATCCTCCAAATCAAAACATAACATGTCATAAAGATTAGATCTGCAAACAGATTTGAAAAATTATGCAACCCACAAGTGAATTTTAGAATTATAAATTAGAGTTTTTGTGAATTCAACTTCTAAATTTATGTAATTCAATTGAAAATGAGATCTATGAGTGAAAATTTGAATTTTAAAATGCATAAACAATCAAATCTGAGACAATAAATCAAAATTATGCAAGCCACAAGTTCAAATTTCGAATTATAAAAGGTTTTTTGTGAATTTAACCTCTAAATTTATGAAATTCAATTAAAAATAAAACTCATGAATGCAAATTTAAATTTGAAAGTTCATGTAAATCATATCTGAGATAAAAAAAAAATATTAATAATTAAGTTGCAATAAGTTGAGTTTACCAAAATGTGATGGTTTAAAATTAGGGCTAGGGTTAAATTCGAATAATAAAACCACTAACAAGCCTAATTTACCAATACATTAAGGAGGAGAGGAATATAGTAGATCTAGCCTTGATAGACCAATATTCTGATTAGATTCTTGGCTCCTCTAATGGGGCTCTATCGTCCTTAAATTGAATTGATTTAAATTATTAAAGATTAGGGCAAGATAATAAATTATCGAAGCAATCTGATAAAAATAGTGAACTACAAATGTTGTACCAAGCCACCAACCTAGATCAAAGAAGAAGAAGATGATTTGGATTTGTTCCTATAAGTTTGACTTGATTTTTGAGACTAGGTAGTATCAATTTGTCATGGTCCTCCGAATTTCTCCTGATCAAAAGCTGGATCTGTACATCTCTACGAATCTTGTCAATCCTCCTAAGAGAAACTTTGTACCAATTCATTCACACAGTGAAAAGGGGGACATTGTTGGGAAGAGGGGTTTGCCTTAGGTCAAACCTTGGTTTTGGAATTAACCATGAAATTGAATTGAAAATGTAAATGAAGTACTGTAGTAAAATACTTTCCTTTTGAGGGAAAGGCTGAGAATGAATGAAACACTAATGATATACCTTTTATGATTTTTTGTTTGTCTTTACAAGGAATTAGGGTTTCATGTAGATTGTCTTCATAAAACATAGAACATGAATATCATCTCCAATTATTGAATCTTGACTTCACTTCTACACCAATGCTTGATAAAAGACAGATTGCTTGCTCACTTGAATGTAGGATCTCAATTTTTCTCTCTTGGGTTGATTATGAATTCAAGTTAGGTTTGAAATGAGAGGGACAAACCTCCCTTTATACTTTCTTGTCAAAAATTGAATAATTTTTTTGACCTAAGCTGACAAGAGATCTAATTTCTCGCTCTCACAATATGACCGTTAAGAGGGGCCAAATTGGGGCCTAATTAGGAGTCCCAGGGCATATACTTCTAGGGCCTAATCTAGGACCAAGGAGTGGTACATCTTGGTCCCCATTTTGGGCCAAGGCGTGGTACATCATGGTCTTGCAAATCAATACTCCAATTAGGGGGTCAAGCTAAACATGTAGTGAAAATGTAAGGTGAATAGGTGGTGTGAGAATAATCAGTGCTGTAATTAGGCCTTAGAGGATGAAACGGCAAAGCGAGGCCTATGTGAGGACAAAATTGTAGGTGAGTACAATTTAGGATGCTACACTATCAATAACTAGCGAATCTAATTAGAATTTCAGCCCTTTCCCTATTTGGATTTTGGCTAGATCTATTGGATATACCCCTTTTTCAATGTGTTGGATAATTTGGTTCGTCTGTGGTTTATCTTAATTAAAACCCTAATTTTAAATTACACCCATTACACTTTCCTACAAGTAGAAGAGACATGTACTTTGATCATAAGAGGTTAACAAATATTTAAGGTGCAAGAAACTCTTTTGATAAGAAATAGAAAAGCCTCATGAACTTGTGTTAAGTTTACTCTATGTAGGTCACTCATATTTTACATTTAAAATGACAACAAAATACATTCCTTATTAGATAAATCAAAATTTCTCCATGCTTCTTTATTTGTTTCAAGAAATGTTTTATTTTTAGTGTCTTTCTCTATGCAAAAGTTAGGATTATGTTAGTTGGTATACAAGTAATATTGTAAAATTTATTGTTATAGATTAATACGAATACAGGATATTTCATGCTTGACATATAAAGTAACTAGTGTTACAAAGGAATACTAAGTAGAGTTTAAATTATTATAGTTAGGTAGCATCCAATAAACCTAAGGCTTGTAGGACAAAGCCAACAATATTAGTTTCTTCAAATCTTAGAAGATAACATGAATTGTTTTAATATATTTATGTTTAACACTTGAATTTGTCTATAAGATAGGCCTCGATCTAATAATTTTACAACTATTTAACCAACCTTTTGAAATAAATATTTTATTGTGATTTTGATTTATTTAAGTTAATCATCCATAAGGATGTGATGGTATAGAATATTATCACAATTTTTTTTGTCTTTTATCTTCTACCCATAATGCATGGAACTACACTTATACACTTATAAATAATTCCATCTTTCTTTCTAGTAGTTAAAATAAGATTAGTGATAATTAAATTGGGTTTAGTTCAGCTACTAGATAGTTTTTAAATAATTTATCATAAATATAGATGCATTGGGATTATGATGTATCAACATTTGAGTTCTAATATTGATTAATTATTCAATTCAATATTTGGTGTACAATTGTTTGTCTTAATGTATTAGTTTCCTATGTTTGCTACATCACTTTGTGAGACCTCTTAGTGAGGTGGTATGTGGCATCTTACATGGTAGGTGATGTGTATGATATGATCCCTAATTTATAGGAAGTTGACACCCACCCAAGAAGACCTATATTTGATGAGGTAGGTGTCATAAGTTTATATTCTGGTACTTGAAAAATTATAGTAATTGTTGTAACAACTTACATTAGTTGTTGTAGTCTTAATTGACAATTTCTATTATAGAACTGAAGTATATTTAATAACTTTTAGTCTTGCATCATGTTAATTATATTTATTTCTAATTATCAGGTTGAGTTAGAACTTATGCATAGAGGAAATTTGTAGATGCCTCACATGTTGAAAGTTGTGATATCAAATTTAATAGGTTAATTTGATTTGTGAATATTTTTTGTTCTGTAGTTACATGATTGTAGTGTTTGTGGAGATCAAACATTGCAGTCTTGGGTGCCCACTCTCGTGTTCTATATATATACTTGTATAGTTAGCTCTTTTTACAATGAAAGTTGATTAATGTTAAAGATGTTTTTATACTACCAAAATTATTCTAGAATCTTGTTGTAGTGGATTGACTCTTGAAGAGAACTTTGTTATTGTATTTTTGCTGATAATGCAATTAAGTTGGGTGTTTTGGAGTTTAGGTTTTTCCCTTTAAGGATTTTACCATGTACATACCATATTATAGTGTTTATGTTTATTGAATATCTAGTTTATGATAATTTATATGTACATCTGAAGCTATAATTGTTAAGGGCTTACAAAAAAATTGCTACTCTACTAATTAAATTCCAGTGTAGGAAACATCTTCCACACACCTATTTTCCTTTCAAGATGGTATTAAGTACTTTATTCATTTTAAGAGAGCATGAAATTAATTTATATTTTGAGCAATATAATAGAATATATTCTTTAAGTTTGTTAGACCTTAAAGAAGAAGGAGAGGTGATCCTCCTCTCTATGTATTGGTCTTACTTTTATTCTATTTGGTTATGAATTCTTATGTTTGTTGCTTTGAAATCTAACATACTTTAGAGTTTACATTTGTAGGAAGTTTCTTAAAATAAAGGTACACAATAGAGAAAATCCCAACTCTAAAATTCGTCTATTCTTTTATCAATCCCAACTCTAAAATTCTTCTATTCTTTTTTCTTTGATAATGAGTTTCACATTATATCTTATATTGGTTTCAATCTCATCTATCTTTGATAATTGGTTTCGAACTATTTAATTATTTTTATTTTCAATAGTTGCTTTTTTTAATTTATCTTATCTCAAACTTCACATGTTATTAATTTCAAATCTATTCATCATAGGCAATGGGTTCACATTATATTTGTTATTAGATTTTATTCTTTTATCTGTAGCTAAGTTATTGATTTGAGTTCAAGTATGATTTTCATGTTGATGGTGATTCACCAAATTTTGTACTCAAGTTCTATATGACTAGATACGATGATACAAAACATAAAAAAATTAGAATAATTTATAACACAAAAGCTTAGTGTAGTCAGAAAGATAATTCATTTAGTTTGGTTCTAAGTTTTATAGGGCATGAAATGCATATCTATCAAGCTAGTGTTTCATAAAACAATTTACAGGGTTATGGTTTTAGGGAGATCACTTATGCCATATATATATATATAGTAGGATTAGGGTTTGAAAATTAATTTACAGTTAGAATTTTAGAAAATAGTTTGATGTTCAAAAGAATAATTAGTAGAGTCTATATCATAATTAATAAATTATAGGGTTAAGGTTTTTTTAAAAAAATATTATGAGGGCTTTGGGTTTAGATTGGTAATTACAATCATGTTGAACTCTAGAATATAATTTGATAATGGTATCGTGGTTAGAAAATCAAGTGTAAGAGGTTTTTTCTTTTCTTTTTCAAGTCAAAAGGTTACACATTTTGGGAATTGAATCTCATTGTTCTATTGGATGATCCTACTTATGTCTTTGCCAATGCATGCATTAATAATACCACACTTTAAAATGTTAATGAAATAAAAAATTATTTTTGAATTGTTGCATTAAATAAGATTAATAAGTTTTTTCCCTCTTTATAGGATAATTAAGTAGGTCCAAATAATAAACAAATAATTACAATGTATTATACAAGTAGGGGCAAATAACTATCATAAATTTAAAATAAGTAAATGTGATGTAAGTTTCTGAAACTAGTGGAGATTTAGATTATCTTTCTAAATCTAATTACTTTCAATTCTTGTAAGTTTTTTGAATGTGAGACTAATAATAAGCCATAATTCAAAATGACCTCAAGGTGTTGAGTATATAGTTTATCCATCTCAAGTGACTATCATTTTGATATCTATAGCAAGCTACTTTCATCTAAATGATTCAAAGTGAAAGTTAGATATTCCAAAAAATAGGTAGTAATAATGTTTAATCAATTAGGGATTCACGATATCCGTAAAAGCTTTAGTGACTTTGATAATGACGTTTGGAATCACATAATATGTTCCAATATATTTAGGTAAATTTAAAAATTTTACAATAATAAACTCAACTATTATTCCCCTATCTAAGTAACGTATTAGAATTCTTGGTGATTACATATTATAGTTTAGATTCATTAAAACTTTTATATGTATCAAGTCTTTGTTGTTTAAGATATTATATATAAAGTTTCCTTAGGTCACCATATAACATATTTATGTGGATATTTAGAGCTTAGAAACAAACATATTAGTGTTTAATAGTGATGTTGATAAAAAGTCAACAACCTTTAATGGGGAGTTAAAATTTATAGCCAAACACAAATTTAATCTCAAACAAAATTTGTAGAATTCTTTTTTTTCGTTCTAAACTAATTACATCGAGAGGTGTCCCTATAGCGGCAATGGGGGGGGGAGGGAGATTTCCCATCTAGCATAAATAAAAAAGAATTTGTTATTACAAATATGAAGTGACACGAAGTGGAGAATAGAAAACGACTTAAGTGACACGAAGTGGAGAATAGAAAATGGCTTTCCAATGGTAGTTTTGCATATGAAATGCTTTCTTATTCATGTGCTTGTCTAGGCATCCAAATTTTGAATGTGTTTCTATATAATTATAATGCTTACCATTATGTTTTTTTATATTCTATAATCATGGCATTTTGCATGCATGTCTACTAGTGCCACGCCTATGGAAGATGTAATTACTAGTTCCTGCAACTAGAGGGATGGACTGGAAATATCATGTCTTTGTGTTAGCGTTAATATGGATATAATAAATTTTTGTCGGCTAGGAAAATGTCTGTCTTAAAAAATCTGAGGTAAAATGATTAATGGCTATAACAATTTGATGATATTTGTGGGCATTATTCATCTGTGATGACTGATGACAAATTTAATGTGTGCTACTAATTCAGATGAGTTAATCAATTTTTTATGTGGCTTGATTTCCCATTGTAGGGCCATGAAGACAAAATAAATATTGTGGATCGCCTAAGTTTGGCAGGGATTCGTATTAAGGTTAGGGTTATGATTATTGTTAGGGTCTACATCATGGTTAAGGTTAGAATTAGGGTTAGGGTTATAGTTAGGGTTACAATTAGAATTATGGTTAGGGATAGGGATTAGGATTATGGTTATAGTTAGGGTTTATATAATGGTTAGGGTTAGGGTTAGGGTTAGGGTTTAGGGTTCAATTTGAGATTATGGTTAAGGCTATATCATGGTTAGGGAAAGGATTTGGGTCACAAACAAGTTTATTGTTAGGGTTAGGATTTAGGGTAAGGGTTATGATTAAGGTTAGAGTTTAGTGTTATGATAATGGATATGATTAGGGTTAGGATTTAAATCATGGCTAGGGTTATGATTTGGGTTAAGATTTAGTATTAGGGTTAGCATTATAATTATGGGTTATAGTTTAGGAATAGGGATAAGGATTATGTTTAGGGACATACTTAGTATTAGGTTATGGGTTAGAGACATAGTTAGGTTTAGGGTCATTATTAGGTTAGGCTTAGGCTTAATGTTGGGTTTAAAATTATGGTTAGAGATAGTATTGGAGATAGAATAAAAATTATGATCTATGTTTGAGCTTAGTATTAGGTTAGGGTTAGGATTGGGGTTTGTATAACAATTATGGTTATGTTATGATTGGGGTTAAAATAATAATTATGGTTATGTTATGGTAACACTATTAATAGAAATCCCTGCTGAATTAAGTTGCTCCACAATATTTATTTTGATTTCATGACCCTACAATGGGAAATCAAGACACATAAAAAAATGATTAACTCATTTTAATTAATG